>NC_141024.2:71102500-71200000 GCF_052040795.2 Danio rerio | reverse complement strand
AGGGTTTGGCGTCTCTGTTTGCAGTGCTTTGGTCCAGTACGCAAGTCTTGAATCAGAGGGGTGAACGGACTCCCAGAACGCAGTGAAGGCCTGCTTTGAGCTGAACTTGGTGTAGTACTGAAAGTCCTCATCGGTGACGCAGAACTTGTAGATCAGCGGCTGCTGCTGCTTCACGGTCAGCTGCTTGATTTCTTCCTCTAGTGATGAAACCTGAAGCTCCAATTCTTTAATTCTTTCAGCAGCAGCATCCAGTTTACCTGAAACGAAAGAAATCGCGTACACCTTTAAAGGGGACCTATTGTGCCTCTGATGTCTCTAGAGCAGGGGTCACCAATCTTGTTTCTGGAGGTCCGGCGCCCTGCAGGGTTTAGCTCCAACTTGCCTCAACACACCTGCCTGGGTGTTTCAGGTATACCTAGTAAGACCTTGATTAGCTTGTTCAGGTGTGTTTGATTAGGGTTCAAATCTGCAAGACACCGGACCTCTAGGAACAAGTTTGGTGATCCCTGCTCTAGATTGCGTGTATGTGAAGTTTCAGCTCAAAATAGCACACAAATAATGGTTTATAACTCTCTGAAACTGCCTCTTTTAGGCTTTGATCCTAATTGTGCGGTTTTGGTGACTGTCGCTTTAAATTCAAATGAGATTGTGCTCTTTTTTAATAGAAGGCGGGGCTACTAATACCTGTGTGTCAGCATAGTGGCAGATTCAAAAACAAGACTAACGTCCTATGCTAATGAGGGAAAGATGGTCATTAGTGGGCGGGGCTTTCCCCCTCTGATGACACGTACAAAGGGAGAACGTCAATCAAAGTGTTTCTGCACACTGTTTTTATCAAGTCTGATTATAAACAAATACAATCAATACCTCTTTACCCCCATTCATTACTCCACTAATATAGTCTACTTAAAGGAGCGAGTCGCACTCAGTACACTAAATGAGAAGCCATTTTGTTTGTAATTTGCTGGCTAATAAAACCCTCAGACAGATAAGATTTTAAACTTGTCGTTCAGCCCCTGTGGTAGCTACTTAACACTTACAGAGCAGTCTATTAGTAATGAAGCAAAGTATTTTGATGTCTCTCATGTAAACAATCATATTTTATTTAGAAACTTTCACCGATAGGATTCCTCAGAATGGCTGCCACCTTGTGGTCGGATGCAGAAATTTGTTTGTTTTCATGCTGTGTTCACACCAGACCTGACACGCTTCATTCATGCGTCAACCTTACTTCACAATAGATGCGGATTCGCGTCTTGGGCAGGGCTTCTGTCTACCCGGTTAGCTTCGGCTAACATGGATTTTATTAGGAGAGTAGCTGTGTGTTTAAGTGCTTTAGGAAGGCTGAAAAACAGCGTACATTTGTTTGGTGCCATGTCTGAGTCCACTAGATCCTATCAGTGGTGCACCCAGCTCTGTGAGTTCATCAACTCCTCCAGAAACTATACCTGGATGATAGAAGCTTTCAGCGGTGCTTCACACTGAGCCGAGCCCAGTTTAATGAACTGTTGTCCGGTTTCGGCAGAAGAATTCCCCTCGGGACACCAACAACAGACACTACATCAGAATCACTTCCTTACAATAGCAAGCTCCTGATTGGTTGACGAATGTCAGCTGAAGTTCAGATTTCACGAGCGATCAAAAGATGCGAGCGCCGCTTCATTCGCAGGATGTCCATTCGTGTCTCTGCATTGACTTAACACGTAAATCACTCTCGATTGACGCTTCATCCGCATCCCTGTGAACGCAGCATCACAGTGCTTTTGTGGTATTTTCTAGCTGTTAAGTATGCATTGGTTGTAGACTCATTATTGGAGTGCATTGTGGGATTGATTGAATCAACTATAGTTTCAGACACCACTAAAAATGGCTGCTCCCTCAAATAGTGCACTGGGGGGCCATTTCAGATACAGCTTGAGTGTTAAGGCTGCACGATACTCGGAAAACATGTGATATTGTTGCAGGAAAGAACGGCTTCTTCTAATCCTACCAGATCCTACAAAGTAATTAACTAACAGACGGGTTTTCTGCCACAGAAAAACATCTCTATTTTTTCTGCAATACTCACCAGGAGATGGAAGGTAGGCATAGTCATGATCCACAGCTCCATTCGCAGGCTGAGTCTCTTGAGATTGATCCAGAACAGCAGCGCTGATGAACTTCTTTGCTCTCGGGTTAACCGACAGGGGAATTTCTGAATCGGTTCCTAGAGATTTGAATAGATTGATGATAATGATTGGTATTGATATTTGGTCATCATTTCTCAAGACCCAATTAACTGGTTTTTATATATATCTGTAATCATTCTTACTGCAACAGTCACCAGGTTGAGAGCCCACCAGACACGCTAGAATGCACTCTACACATCACATCTGCCACTGAACCGGACTACATATCCCATCATGCATCTCGCACACACACCAGTTTATTTTGACCTTGCTTTGCATTCCCTGCATGCTCCTGTTTTGACCTTTGCCTGACGAATCGCCTAATAAACTTCATTTGCATTTTTTAAACATTATAATTGCATTTACTTTCACTTTTGAATAATTTATTACAATGAATAAAAGTATGTAAATGTTTAATGGTAGTTTTGAATGTTGTTCAACCATTGACGACAACAACAACAATAAATATTTCTTCTTGAGCAGATGACGATAATCGAATAATTGAAGAAGTTTGGCTTATTAAAGACTCACAATTCTGCTTTAAACACAATAATTAATTACATTTTGAACTACATTCAATAAAATAAGTTATTTATTACTACAATAACATTTCATAGTTTTAGTTTTTACTGTTTGTGAGCAGCAGAATAAGCTTAGAATAAACCAATAAAATAGTCCTGATCCCAAAATTTCACCCTACCTTTACCCCAGTCATTCCAGAAGAATCTAGACGGCACTGCTCCTTTTTTAATCCTGGTCCTTCCAATGAATGACGTGTATTTGTCCTCTGGGGCAAAGTGCTGACAGCACACGTAGGTGCTCCCCCGACGGATTTTAAAGCAGGGTCCCTCAATTCTTTTGATGGCCTTGACCCAACGTGCACGCTGATCGGCGTCCACTGGAAAGTCGTGGAAACTCAAATAGGGAAATTTCTGCTTGTTGTTTGAACAACAGGGAACGCTGCAGTAGCATTTACAAGACGACTGCGCCATGTTCGATGAGGGGGAATCTGTTGAAAGATGGACACAGAGAACTGAATGACGAATCAAACATGGATGTCTACAGAACAAATCGCTGTTGTCCAATGTCTTGTCTTATTAACCAAAGCATTTAAATTGCACATTAAACTGAATACTAGTGTCTTGCTAATTAGCTAGAGATCATCATCAACTTCATTTCTGTCTAGAGCAACCTAAATCTCCGTTGGCCAGTGCTCTGCAGACATACACACGAGAATTAGGAGGGAAAGTTAGAGCAGGGTTTCTGCAGGTTTCACCAAGTTAAATGTAAGACTTTTAAGACCATTATGAAAGAAATTTTAGACTCATAAAGGGCTAAACGGTTAGGAAATTTTCAAGTGGCCCAGTTGGAAAATATTTGCCTAATACAAAACAATTATAATTGAATAATTTTAACAATACAGTAATCATTTAATCATAAAAAAATCATATTTTTGATATTTCTTAGCAAAATATTTTAAATATCGTGTAAAAACAAGCAAGCTTTACTTCTATCCATACTCTTTTTTTCAAAATAAACTTTGTTTAAAATATATATTAAAAAATGAACAAATGGTTTTAAAAGTTTTTAAAACTATTATGAAATAAATCTACGCCCAACAATCTGTCCAGGTCGGTGTTCTCGGCAGTAAATACATGGAGCAATTTTAAACAAATGTTATTGTAAGGAAAATAAACTATTATCTTAAATAGAGTTAAAATTACATTTCTAAATAAGTTTAAAGTTGTATTAAGATGGCTTGTTGCATGGGTGTTTGCAATAAATCAACAAAGGAAAATTAAGACCTGTTTAAAAAGATTTAAGACCCACAACACTATATTTCAGTAAATTTAAGACTTTTTAAGACCTGAAATTTAGATTTTGAGATTTAAGACACCCTAAAGAGGAAAAATGCATTAATAACCAAATAAATATAAGCAAAGAACGTCACATATTATTATAACCATGGCAAAGAGAAAAGAAATTATCGATTAGAAATTAGTAATTAACTATTGTTTAAATTAATGTTATATATATATATATATATATATATATATATATATATATATATATATATACACACACACACACACACACACACACACACACACACATATATATATATATATAAAAAAAAATATATATATATATATATATATATATATATATATATATATATATAAATATATATATATATACACACACACACACACACACACACATATATATATATATAAAATGTACAGCACTTTGTAAAAGAATCAGCATTTCACAGGAGGAATAACTCTGCCTTCGACCGTGCTTACTGTCAAGTTCGGAAATCATTAATACCGAATGAAGCCAAATATAAGAACCAATAACAAGTAAATGTTATTATTCTAATCTTTACCTGTCGTTAATGCATTGCTGCTGCTTTTTCCCAAACAAACAAGTGAGCGGAACGTAAACAGGAAGTACGTAGTACCGCCTTGCGGCGGAAGTTTCTAAGGTAATTGTGTAAAGCTTTCGCTTTCAAGATAAAAAAAAATGCAACATCCCCTCCTTTCTACTATAGCCATGCGGAGTTGTCACACCAAATCGTGTGACCTTTGAAATCTGTAATGTAGAGTAGAGGATGTGGCTGTCTAACAATGAACGTCGAGTCTGCGCGGTGCTTACATGTGCGTCAAACAGTGTGTGCGAGAACCAATAACGTTTCTCCTTGGTAAACACATTTAATATTAGGGGATGTTAAGTCTTTTTATATATATATGTATATATATATATATATATATATATATATATATATATATATATATATATATATATATATATATATATATATATTACACGTGTATTTATAATGTTAAAGAAGACTGTGAATAAAATATCAATGAATCCTAAAAGTAAAATATAAACACACTATAAATCAAGACATCTTGTCAGATCAT
Organism: Danio rerio; assembly: GCF_052040795.2. NCBI lineage: Eukaryota > Metazoa > Chordata > Actinopteri > Cypriniformes > Danionidae > Danio > Danio rerio. Next base: position 71,194,902 of record NC_141024.2, on the reverse strand, counting down.
TGTAGTAATATAGTGATATTGATAAATAAGATCTTATTACTTTAATAAATTAAAATAAAAACCTTTTAAACTATGACTTGTTTTATATGAGGAACAATGGATGCTGAAAAGAACAAATGCGTAAGTTTACTGTGAGCTGCTGTAGTGATATTGATGCCCATGCAGGGCAACTGAAAACAAGAGAGGCCATTTCTCAGCGCTTTAACTGGCCTGACGACGTCCACAGACATTGAGAAATGGGGATGCTAATTAAAACATACATATTTTTTATATAACAGTGTATAATGTACCATCAATTGATGTATTTACAGTTTCCAGGTATCTGAGTGTTCAGTTTGCCCCAAAAATAAAATAAGAAGCCCTCAAGCTTGAAACAGACTTCACACCAATCAAATTTTAAAAAATAAATAAGTGAAGGAATGAATATGAAAAATTAAGATGATCTAAAAGTAAAAAATAATAATAAAATAGGAGTGTAAAATGGTATTTTCTGAACATATTTTTGAAAATGATCTCTATTATGTGATCGATGTTTTGAAAAACGTTCTCTAAAAAAAATCTGAAATTGCTTTCATTCTTGTCTTTTGACAGTCCAAGTGTCCATCTGAGCCGACTGGAAAGTTGGTGAAGTCTGATCAGCGCAATCAATAAACACTCACCGGCCACTTTATTAGGTACTGTTCCCCTCAACTCTGTCTAGGGCACAGGTGTCAAACTCAGTTCCAAAAGGGCCACAGCTCTGCACAGTTGAGTTCCAACCCTAATTAAACACACCTGATCAAACTAATTGAGTCCTTCGGGCTTGTTTGAAACCTACAGGTAAGTGTGTTGGAGCAGGGTTGGAACTAAACTGTGCAGGGCTTCGGCCCTCCAGGAATTGAGTTTGACACCCCTGGTCTAGGGGGACACAGGTACGCAGAAGGTTAGTGGAGTTATGCGTGTGTGTCAGCTATGAGGTCCCATGAGCAACCTCTCAAAGGTCTATACCAGGGGTCACCAATCTTAGTCCTGGAGGGCCGGTGTCCCTGGAAGGTTTGGCTCCAACTTGCTTCAACACACCTGCCTGGGTGTTTGAAGTATACCTAGTAACACCTTGATTGGCATGTTCAGGTGTGAAAATCTGCAGGACACCGGCCCTCCAGGAACAAGTTTGGTGACCGCTGGCCTAAACAAAGGAAAAATTCAACCTGAATAATGATTAACAAACCATTTATTGAAGGATTAAGGGAGGGTTCCGAAAAAAAAAGCTTCAAAAGGGGGTTCAAGCCCCAACTGAGACAACTGAGAGGAAGGGAAGAACTAAATCTATCAAAGAAAAGAAAAATACATGAAAAATACTCTCACTCCCTTACTAAAATAGACAGGAGAAAACAGTTACAAAAAGGAAAAGGCACTCCCTCTCTACTAACCCAATCCCAAATTAACAAAGAGTAAAGAGTGGATAACAGAGTAGTATTGAAAACAAAAATTAACTAACAATTAAAAAGAGGTCGAGGCAAAAGCTACACAAGATGGTCAACAGCATCAACAGAACTTAAAGGGCCATGAAATCCCCTCGTTTCAGCAGGGTGTTTTCACACCTCTACTTTGGAAAAAGTCAGAAAAGTGGGCGTGTCCAGCTCTGTTTAGGGGGGAGTGTCGGAGGAACTAAAGTGGGATGGTGTGGGAGTGTCTATTTGGGCACGCGCGAGTTTCAGAGTCAAAACACACACACAGGGGAGAAAGTGATGGTGTTTACATGGACATCTGTAGTCGAATTATTTGCCAAATTATTAAATGCTGGACTTTAACTGCAGTTTGGCTCTTTCATTCAGGGAATTCATTCATGCCCCTCGCGACAAACGAAATATTTGATTCGAGGAACTGCTCTAAGCGTGTATTTTTCATGCAATGTTTGATACCGCACGACGAATGAGTGAAAAAAACCCTCTGCATTTCCCGGAAACTCAGATGCACACGGCAGGTAGCGTCAGAAAGCCGCGTGTGTTATTCCGGTCACAAAATGCGGTGAAAATCCTACACGAGATTAAAGTTTGGTTGTAGTGCTAACATGTTTAAACTAGGTGCACTAGTTAACTTAGTTCGATACGAACAAACTGAATAAACAAAGAGCACTGGTCGCTCACTTACCAAATCTGTAGAGACAGGACAATCACCAGCAACTAGAGCCGCGTCTTTATTAAGAGGAGACTAAAGCGAATCCGGATCTCAGCGTTTGTAGATGAGTTCCTCCTTAGACACGTAAGTTATAGTTGTCGAGCGTCGCGTACACTGTTAATCCACGCGTAATTCCAGCTGCACTCTCACAGAGAGAAAATGAAAACAAAACTTAACTGCAGCAAACTATAAAAGCAACACTTCACGCTTGTTTTGCCAACACAACATGGCGTCTCTGCCATGTACACTCTGACAGTAATGAATATTAATGAAGTTGCACAATAGAGCGCGCTGATTGGTTTAAACCAAGCCTTTCTCATGCATTAATGCATCACACTGTAAGACGTAATAAGACACACTCTGGCACAGACGTCCAGTCTGCACGCTGGAATACACGCTATTATGTCATGACCGTGACGCAGCTTCAAAAATTCGTTTCAAACCGGAAGTACGAATTTGCTTGAAATAACGCAAAAACAACCAATTTACACTTTATAGTGAAATATAGGTGTCCTAATAGTGTTTATAGCAGTGTGGGACACATATACGACTGTTAACAGCTCAAACAATGTGTTTTGGTGTTTCGTGACCTAAATTAAATCTCCTAATCGACAAATAATGCTTAAAAGATTAAACAAAGAATATATTTAAAGCCTCACAAAAGAGCCTCCACACACACACAAAACACACTGTTCTAGTGGAGACATGCTGCTTAAATGCCCACGGCTTTACTCGTCCTCCAATCACTGAGCAGTTCATAAGTGGCAGCAGGTGACGTTCATTATCTCCTACTAGGGTGTAGCAGAGAAAGAAGAAAGGAAAGAAATACAAAACAGAAACAAATAGGTCCTGGGACGTAACACTAGTACTGGGTTTGACTCGCTCCTGCCTTCAGAACTGCCTTAACCCTTTGTGGCATAGATTCAACAAGGTACTGGAAATATTTTTGATGTGAATCTCCCGTTCCACCACATCCCAAAGGTGCTCTATTGGATTGGGATCTGGTGACTGTGGAGGCCATTTGAGTAGAGTGAACTCATTGTCATGTTCAAGAAACCAGTCTGAGATGATTTGTGCTTTATGGCATGATGGTACGTCAGAAGATGAGTCTCGATATCTGCTGCGACATTTTGATGGTGGGGTCAGAACTTGCCGTCAACAACATGAAAGCGTGGATCCATCCTGCCTTGTATTCAGCCAATAGTTCAGGCTGGTGGTGTAATGGTGTGGAGGATATTTTCTTGGCACACTTTAGAACCAATTAAGCATCGCGTCAATGCCACAGCCTACCTGAGTATTGTTGCTGACCATGTCCATCCCTTTATGACCACAGTGTGCCCATCTTCTGATGGCCACCTCCAGCAGGATAACACGCCATGTCACAAAGCGTGAATCATCTCAGACTGGTTTCTTGAACATGACAATTAGTTCACTGTACTCAAATGGCCTCCACAGTCACCTCAATCCAATGGAGCACCTTTGGGATGTCATGGAACAAGAGATTGGCATCATGAATGTGCAGCCGACAAATCTGAAGCAACTGCATTATGCTATCATGTCAATATGGAGCAAAATCTCTGAGGAATATTTCCAGTATCTATGCCACGAAGGATTAAGGCAGTTCTGAAGGCAAAAGGGCGTCCAACCCAGTACTGGTAAGGTATACCTATATATAATAAAGTGTCCGGTGAGTGTATGTACAGTGTTTTTCTGCAGGCAACTACTGTCATATTTACATAAAACTTGTTAACTACACACTATGTGCCAGGTGCTCTCAAGTGGACTTGCAGACGCAAAGCTTTAACTAATTTAGCAAAGACTGTCATGACGAGTTCAGACTGCACGATTTTTCGGTGATCGTCACGTGACAGATGTTTTCACACTGCATGACTATCTGTGGTAGCGTTCTGTGGCTGCTGTGTTTACACTGTTGGCGACGGGGTTTAACTCTGCACGATTGTACAATAGGAGAATCGCCGACAACTTTGTATCGGTTCGCAAACTACATCTTAGGGCTGCACGATTCTGGCTAAAATGAGAATCACGATTTTGTTTAGCATCATTGGCGTACACTTGCACGTTCTCGGTAGTAAGCTAACAGCTCGCAATCAGCTCATGGATGAATTTGCGGCCTTGAATACGCCATTAAATTATGACATAAATGATATTTCATTTATCAAAATCAAAATCATCAGTCCTCATTTTGCTGGACTTATCAGCTGCTTTTGACACTGTCAACCACCAGATTTACGCTCGAGTCACTGGGCGTTGCGGGCACTGTTATACAATGGTTTAGATCTTACCTCACTGACAGATCATTCAGGGTGTCTTGGAGGGGAGAGGTGTCCAACCTACAGCATCTAAGCACTGGGGTACCTCAAGGCTCTGTTCTTGGGCCACTTCTCTTCTCCATCTACACATCATCTCTAGGACCAGTCATCCAGAGACATGGATTTTCCTACCACTGCTATGCTGATGATACCCAGCTATACCTCTCTTTTCATCCTGATGATCCCTCGGTTCCAGCTCGCATCTCAGCCTGCCTGTTGGATATTTCACACTGGATGAAAGATCATCATCTTCAGCTGAACCTCGCAAAAACGTAAATGCTTGTAGTTTCTGCCAACCCGACTCCACACCATAACTTTTCAATCCAGATGGATGGGGCAACCATTATTGCATCCAAAATGGTGAAAAGCCTTGGAGTAACGATTGACGACCAACTAAACTTCTCTGACCACATTTCTAGAACTGCTCGATCGTGCAGATTCGCACTCTATAACATCAGAAAGATCCGACCCTTCTTATCTGAACATGCAACTCAACTCCTTGTTCAAGCTCTTGTTCTCTCCAAACTGGATTACTGCAACTCTCTACTAGCCGTGCTTCCAGCTAACTTTGTCAAGCCTCTTCAACTGCTCCAGAATGCAGCAGCACGAGTGGTCTTCAATGAACTTAAACGAGCACATGTCACTCCGCTGCTAGTCCGTTTGCACTGGCTGCCAGTTGCTGCTCGCATCAAATTCAAAGCTCTGATGTTTGCCTACAAAGCGATTTCTGGCCTTGCTCCTTCTTATCTGCTCTCACTTCTGCAGATCTATGTGCCCTCCAGAAACTTGCGTTCTGTGAATGAACGTCGCCTCGTGGTTCCATCCCAAAGAGGAAAGAAATCACTTTCGCTCACGCTCACGCTCAATCTGCCCAGTTGGTGGAATGAACTCCCTAACTGCATCAGAACAGCAGAGTCACTCGCTATTTTCAAGAAACGACTAAAAACTCAACTATTTAGTCTCCACTTCACTTCCTAATCTGCAATTGCCTCTCTGAATATCACACTAACTGTACCCAAAAAAAAAATACTAATACTACTAATACTTTCCTTCTTAGACTTTACAGACCTGAAACTTGCCTATAGCACTTATTCATTGTTGCTCTTAGTTGTGTAAATTGCTTCCTTGTCCTCATTTGTAAGTCACTTTGGATAAAAGTGTCTGCTAAATGACAATGTAAATGTAAATATTTGTAAATAAATGACCTTATAAATGAAATATAAAAATGTATAAATTTCTAGAGGAACAAGTGATACGATTGAGCACGACTTGCTTCTCATATGTAATCAGTCATAATCCAATCGAATTGATCCAAGCTTACTATAAATGGATCGTTTTCTCCAAGACAGGCTTATTCTGAAAACAAAGTCCAATGGACATTTCTGGAGACTGCGAATTATGTAGCCGGAGGTACGTACGGCTGCATTTCCTTTTTTAAGCGAACTCTACGGGGTGGTATGACGCCATTCCTTTTCGCGCTTACTGGCTGACCGCTTACCTCTGCAACCAGTTTGTCCAGTTAGCTCGTCGTGTACGTCGGCAAACTTGAGACGCATAGAGGAGTTGACGACGACCGGGTTTAAGTCCGAGGAAGAGCGGTTCCAGAAATCAGGTAGGACAAAAACAGAACTCAAAAAATAAAGTGAAAAAGTTCATAACATGGTGAGAATGTGGTAAAATTTGAAAACGTGAAAACAAATCAGACTAAGGCTTTTCTTTTTTTGGACGGCTTTTGTAAACCGTTGGTTGGGTTTAGGGAAGTAAGCGGGTTGGTGGGTCAATCAGTAAAATTGGTTTGGTTTAGGGACGGAGGAGGATGGGTCAGTCGATTGGATGGTCGCACAGTCAGTCAGACAGACAGACGGTCGTTCAACAGCGGCCTTTGGTAGGTTTACGCGAGAACAGCGCGGGTGCGAACGGCACTAGCGAGAGACATTTGAGATACGAAAAAGCGCACAGCGGCCTCTGGTGGATTCGCGAAAACAAACATAACAAGCATAACAACCTCCCGGGGCTTATTTCGCGGTCTCCAGAAACGTCCACAGGACTACATTTCAGAATGAGCCTGAGTTGGTTTTCTCCATACTGCTCTATCTTTGTTTTGGAAGAATCCCCCCTTCCATCCCATCTCCTCCCTTTTCTAAGGGGGAGCTCTTGAGATCTACCTGATCTCGGATCCCCTTATATGCAAGTTTCTCCGAGCTCAGGGTTCTCTCCCGGGATAGTATGCCAAATCTGCTATAAACGTATCTAAGGGAACTCTTTAAAGTATGTGACACTTTTCAACGCCATTTGGAGGTGTCCATGTTGCAGTGAAGACTTGTGCGACCGCCTGTACGCTTCTCTCCTGACCTTAAAAATATAATTGGCTGAATTAAGATTGTGTGTAGGGTCGAATTAGGATCTGTTTTCGAATAATCGTGCAGCCCTACTACATCTCACAACCAAACACACGTGAGAAGTGAACAACGTGAGATCATGTAGTTTATGAGAAAGAAGCCTTTAGTTTTGCTCACCTGACTTTTGAAGGGAATGAGCAATTCCTCATCTCTTTTTCGACCCAGTTGTGGTCTTGCTCAGATGACACGTCAAACAGACACGGGTGCTCCTGCCAAATTTACACTAGTTTTTTTTTCATTTCTAGGGTCCAAATAAATGAAAAAGAAGCCAATTTATGTTCTCCCATAACCTCCCGCTGGCCTGCAGACACCCACGCTAGTGGATGCTGCTCTCTCATTGGCTGTAGATGATCGCCAATGTTATTTTCAATCAGAACACTTTCTCAGATTGCCAATTTGCCTGTGATTTCAGGCATTGCCTGCAATTTCTCAAAACCTGTCAGCGAGTCAAAATCGGGGCTAAGGTCGTGCAGTCTGAACTCGGCATTACACAGTGGAACGTTGCAGTTTGTTTTCAACATGAGTTCGAAAATGACGCTTCAGATCTTTGCGATTTGTGAACCCCTTCCCACACTTCTCACACAAGAACGGCTTCTCTCCAGTGTGAATCCTTACGTGAACCTCGAGGTTTGTCTTGTTTGAGCAAGCCCTACCACAGTAGCTGCACATACAAGGCTTCTCTGCGATGTGAGACGCTACGTGATTCTGAAGCTCATGCTGGTCTGTGAAGCTCACTCCGCACTGATGACACATAAAACGGCTCTCTCTAGAGTGAATCGTCATGTGCTTGTTAAGGATTACTTTACCTCGGAAACTCTTTCCACCTTGCTCGCATGAGAAAGGCTCGTCTTTGGAGTGAACCCTCATGTGCGCTTTAAGGGTTTCTTTAAGGGTAAAACTTTTTCCACATTGAGGGCAGGCGAAAGGCTTCTCTCCTGTGTGAGTCCTCATGTGACCCGTAAGAGACTGTTTTCGGTGGAAACTCCTTCCGCAGTCCTGGCAGATGAAAGGGTTCTCGCCGGTGTGAGTTCTCATGTGCACCGTAAGGCTTCCCTTTCGAGAGAAACTCTTCCCGCAGTGTTGACAGCTGAATGATCTCTCTCCGGTGTGAATTCTCATGTGGACTTTAAGACTTCCTTTTTGCGTGAAACTCTTCCCGCAGTGTTTACATGTGAACGAGCTCTCTCCGGTGTGAATTCTCATGTGGACTTTAAGACTTCCTTTTTGCGTGAAACTCTTCCCGCAGTCTTCACATGTGAACGAGCTCTCTCCGGTGTGAATTCTCATGTGCACTTTAAGGCTTCCCTTCTGAGTGAATCTCTTCCCACATTGCCGGCAGCTGAAAGGGCCGTCTCCAGTGTGAACCTTCATGTGGACTTTAAACTTGTCCAGCTCACTGAAACTCGTTCCACACCAAGTGCAAACAAAGGAACTGTTTGTTTCTGCTGGTTCAGCACTTCTTTGTGAGGAAGTCTCTTCAGTCTCTGAGTCACTGGGACTTTTTTTTACCGTTACTAAATCGTAGTCATATTCGGTCTGATGTTGGTCTGGTTGGAGTTCTTCACTCTCCTCCTTCGGTGGCATCAGTTCTGAAACATAAAGACAAATTACAAGTTAACGGCAGATTAACAAGACAATCAAAGAGACATGAAAATAGGATTATTAAGCATCTTTGTTCGAGTGCCCAATTAATTTTCCCCTCCTATTTGCATTTGAACAATCGGTCTCTGCTAGCAAAGCAGAAGCAGTCTGCAGTCATTTGGTTTTCACAGCGCGGTCACGAAACACCAAAGCGCATTTTTTGAGATGTTGACAGGCATATATGTACCCCACGCTGCTATAAACACTATTAGGACACATATATTTCACCAAAAAGTGAAAATTGGTTGGTTTTGCGTCATTTCAAGCTAATTCGTTCTTCCGGTTTGAAAAGAAATTTAGATTCTACATCACGCCGATTTAATCCTTGCGTGTAAACCAGCATGAAAAGTAGATTTCTGTATCGGCCGGTACAACATGATGTCATCATTAATTCAAGAGATTGATTTGTTCCGAACCAATCAGTGCGCTCTATTGTAAATGAGGAGCAACTTCATTAATATGCATGATAGCTTTGAAGACTGTTTTACCTGTTACAGTGTTCAGACGGCAGAGAAACGCCACGTTGTGTTGCCAACCGTGATTAAAACAAGTGGAAGAAGAAGAATTGTTTGGCGACATGGGTCGTCAGTGTTGCGTTCATAAATGTGCTGCAACGAAGGTTTTGTTTTCAGTTCCCAGCTATGAGAGTGCAGCTGGACTCACGTGTGGATTACAGTGGTCTGCTAACATGCGACAAAAATACGTTTGTTAGGAAACATTTTACCCAGGAGCTTTTCGTATCAGGAACTGGGGAAATCCAGATTTGCCGCTCGTCTCCTTTTAAAAAAGACGCAGTTTCAGTTGATGTTGATAGTCTCTACAGATTTAGTAAGTGTGTGATCAGTGGTCTTTGTTTATGTTTATTCAGAGGCAAAGTTAGTTCGTGTCATCAGCAGTACCCTTTCCGTGTTTAAAAACGGACCTTAGTCAAATGATTTCTAAGTTACTAAAGTTTACAGTACGTTAATATCACTACAATTTTATGGGCTGAAAGATCTGCTGTAAATGCTGCTCTCCAAGCGTAAACATGTAAACCCTGTAATCAAACTGTTACCATTGTGTAGGATTTTCACTGCATTTTGTGACAGGATAGTCTATAAACGCACAGCTTTCTGGCATTACCGACCCAGTGCATCTAAGTTACCAAGAAATGCAGAGGTGTTTTTTTCTCTCATTCGCCGTGCGTTATCAAACGGTCCATTAAAACTACACTCTTCCAGCAGTTCCTCACATCCAATATCTCGTTTATCAAGGGGGGCATGCATGAAATAATCCTAAATAAAAGTGAAAGTGCCAAACTGCAGTAAAGTCCACAAATTAATAGTTTGGCAAATAATTTGATTACTGATGTCAATGTTAACACAGTCACTGTCTTCTCCCCTGCGTCTGTGTGTTGTTTTGCTCCTGTGATAATCAGTGTGTGCCCAAACTGAAACTCCCATTTTAATGCAAAACCTTCCCTTTTTCCCTCCCCCGACACCCCCACCTTAACAGACCTGGACTCACCCACTTTTCCGGCTTTTTTCAAACTAGAGGTGTGAAAACACCCTGCTGAGACTGGGGGGGTTTCGTGGTCCTTTAAGAAAAACTGATGCTCTTTTTTTTTATTTTGTGGTATTTTATTAATCATTTAAGTTTATTTGATTAATTTAAAAATCACTGGATAATAACAATTCACTTCAGCGGTTACTCTAGGATTTTTTGTCCAGCTGTAGCGGCAGGCCTTTTACACAGATCATCCAACTACCTATGGCATTATTTCAATGACAAGTGTTGTGAGAGCGGTATTACATGTCGAGATCGCATTCATGTAATACGAGCATGCGTATCTCTTTGCTTGTGCGCTGGTTTCCTCTGTTCGTGCACAAAACTTCTTGTACACCCTCAAATATACACTGAAGCACAGATTTTCTTTTGCGCTCTCAAATAAACGCTGACGTGCGATTTATGTACCGAGTATGTCTCCAACATTTGCTAGGAATACTTATGAATGTCTCCAGTAGACCTACAGAAGGCCACTGATGCGTCTTGAAGTAAAGTGAAATGGCTATAAACACCAGCAAGATAAAGGCCCAATCCCAATTCTAGTTTTGTACCACTTCCCCTTAAAACAGAGTGTGGAGGGGAAAGGGTGATAGTGGAAAAGTACGCTTGACTCAGCTGCAAAATATTCTTTCCTAGGTAACAAAAGTTTGCAGTGACCCAACGTGGCGAAAATCAGAATGTAACCCACTAGCATGAATAATTATTAGATGTGAACTGATATAGCGCAACATTAGCATGAATAAACCTCTGAATGTACAGTAACTTAGCATTTGAAGTGGATCGAAACCTTTCATCAAAGTTGTCCTAAAACTACTGAACAAAACCCATTCTTCATTTTCTTTTTGGCTTAGTCCCTTTATTAATCAGGGGTTGCCACAGCGGAATGAACCGCCAACTTATCCAGCATATGTTTTAGGCAACGAATGCCCTTCCAGCCGCAACCCAACACTGGGAAACACCCATACACTCACATACACTACGGCCAATTTAGCTCCTTCAATTCATTGTCTTTGGACTGTGGGGGAAACCAGAGCACCCGGAGGAAACCCACACAAACACGGGGAGAACATGCAAACTCCACACAGAAATGCCGACTGACTGGCTCGAACCAGCGACCTTCATGCTGTGAGGCGATTGTGCTAACCACTGCGCCACTGTGCTGCACACCCATTCTTGACTAGAACAGTTTTGTTTTTCACCTTCACATCCCAAAGTAAAGTAGAACTTGGTGCAATTTAATAGTGAAAAAATACCCTATTCTTGTGTTTCTCAACCACGTTCTTAGAGGACCACCAGCTCTGCACATTTCCCATGTCTCCTTAACCAAACACACCTGATTCAGATCATTAGCAGAGACTGAAAGACCTGTATTGGGTGTTACAGACAAAGGAGACATCCATGATGGTCCTCCAGGAACGTGGTTGAGAAACACTGCCCTATTACATTAAAAAATACCCCTAATTACGCTTACTGTATTTTTATAAAATAGTTTATTAGTTCTGTATGACATTGTAAATAAATGTCTATAAATTAGATTTTTAAATGACAGCATAAAAGTATGCAAACTGATCTGGTCATGTGACACCGAAACGTTTTGATCAAAATGATCTATTTTTGTATTTAAAAGTTGAATTTTTTTTCCCCAAATCCCAAAAAACAAAACTCATATTTCAGAAATAGAAACAAGACCTGATCACGGGTGGGATTAGGTCAGCTGGCCTCCAAAAAACACCAGTGTCAATATAATAGCGACTAAAAATTTGCTGATTCACACCAAATGCTTCTAAAAACACAGATGCAGCACTGAGGAATGGGTTTTAAAAGGCAGTGTGAGGTCCACATGACACGATGTTACAAACATGATGTAATAACGACAATAACAGACCCATTAGAGATAGAAAAACAATATGTTATGACAAGCACTTAACAGACACAATGAGCACCTCCTCCGCCATGATATGATGGTAAATAAAGCAGTTGTCATGCCAACTGTCTACTATAATGGTAGCCCCACCTCTGAGCTCTTCTGATTGGCCCTCTGCTTTTGGACCTGACAAGGTGTTTTTTACATGCTTTTTTTTATTTCTCTTTGCTATTTGGGCTTATTGGATACCTTATTGGAGTATCATCTTTTGATATGATGTACTTTTAGGAAAAAAAATGTCCATATATGTGGATTTGTGATCCGAATTTACATAAAACACTTTTTTCTGACTGTTTTTAATACATATATAACACATACATTTTTTTGAACATGTTTTGACTATCAGAGAGTAAAAACACATTTTGTTGCCCATTTTGGACAGTTAAAAATAGTGTTTGGGACATTTCATATGCTGCAGAACAGTTGCAGGATGACACTGTTTGTCTGTAACAAAATATAAAACATTCAAAGTATTTTAAATAGCCACGTAAGAAATGTGCTGTTCACGTACGTGGATACTCAAGCCCTAGGAGGTTAAAGTCTTAAAGTCCATGCAGTGTCTAACACAGCTCTAAGTGAATGAAAACATCCAGCTGATGTTAAAATGTGAAAGTGCAGCTTATTTAGAAATATAGATTTTTACATAAAAAATTCGACTCAGAGTCGTTAAATAATTCGCAGTTTGTCCGGATATTTTGCCTGTTCACATTAACGTCAATACGAAACAATACCGCTATATACGCGCTGCCACTACAATTAAAAATAACTTCTTCATTGCAAATTTTCAAGTCTAAAGCCTGATTTATACTTCTCCGTCAAGTGACTGGCGTAACCCACGGCGCAGGCAATGCGCGTGGCTGTGCATTTATACTTGTGCGCGCTGTCTCTGTTGGTCTGCATTAACACTTCTGAAACGCTAGAGGGCAGTGAGGTGTAAATGTTCCTCTGTGTCGAGTTTCTTCGCTGCTTTTTTGCTTTTCCTGAACACTTCCGGGATGTACAAGTGGCTCAAACTCGCTCATTTTGAGGCAGGAACCGGCGGACGTGCAACAACTTTAACTATGAGGTAAACACAAAACAAAACTTTCCATCCGGAGCTCCTTCACGGGACTCCACACTTGTAAACAGTCGCTACATTGGGTTCGCGCGGCTCTCGGTCCCGCCCAGACTCGTCAGCGCTACCAAGCCGACCAATCACAGAGCTTATGCTACGCGTCATTGCGACGTGTAGTTACAATTTTTGAGAGGTGCACGTCAGTGACGGCTACGGCGAAGGGCTATGCGTCAGCGCCGTAGCATACGTCGGCGTTTGACGCAGAAGTATAAATCAGCCTTTAGGGTGCTTTCACATCTGTAGTTCGCTTCATTTGGTCCGGACCAAGGGTAGTAAATGATGCATTGTTGCATCTTCTGCCGTCTTTGGGTCGTTTTCACACCACACTGCTGGCTTTGGTCTGAACCAGTTGAAACAAACCAAAATGCAGTCACCTGACAAAATCCACATCTCTCATTGGCCAGATGTTGTTGAACATATTTCCTAAACTGCTTATTGATGGGTCAGAATTTACGTGCGGGAAAATGCCAGTGAACTCCTGCAGGTAAACAAAACCTTTTATTCTGGAGGGACGACTGCGCTGGCTGATTGTATCCCTGCTTTAGATAAACTATACATTACGAAAATGAAGCGCGGCCGCGGCTGGAAAACAGAGTTTAATGCATCGCTCGTCACTTCAGGAGGAGACTAATTTAGCTAAACTGCGACATGCTCATCTTGCGTAAATATTACCAACGCTCCATCAGGTAATGTTTTCCCTCTCTCTCTCTCTGTTGGTAAAGCGCTGTCAACAAATATTTTTCTATTTAATGCACAGCGCATCGGCCTACGGCAGCTGAATTAGTCCAAAAGGCGCAGTACTTTTTGCGGTTGGACCTGTTTTAGTACGAATCATATTCTCACCACAAACGAACCGCTCCAGGGTTCGTTTGAAAGCGTACCGAGACCACCTCTTCAAGCAGGTCTCGGTATGCTTATTTGGTGCGCACTCGAGTACGATTGCTGCATTCTCACCTGCCCAAACGAACCGCACCAAAAGGGGAAACGAACTCTAGTGCGATTCAATCGAACTAAACGAGGCAGGTGTGAAAGCACCCTAAATTAAAGACTCACCTATTTTATAGGTCGTTTAAAGCACAAAAGTCCCTTCCTCGGGAGGCCAACGGTCTCGTTTTTAATCCTGTTTAGTGTGGCCATCTGTGATAGCATCTCTTAACTAGGTGGACTTATTTAAGGGTCAATTACTTTCTTGTTTTAGGCATTGAAACCAAACAGTTTTTTGCATAATCTACTTTACATCTCTATTTTACTTTATGTGCCTATTGCTGTTTTGTTTATTATGTCTGTACTGCTTAGACATTGCTAAATATATGAAGTGCTGGATCCGGTAAAACGTAACCGCACCTTTTCCTCCAAGCACTAGCAGAGTGCGGGTGTGTGTGGGACTGATCACGACTGAAGATGAGTGAACATTAACGTGTGAGCGTCCTGGTGATTAATACAATAATCTAAACTCTGTAAGAGTTGAAATATTGCAAATATTTTGATATCTTTGACAATTCAAAACATGAGCTGAAAACAGAGACTGGTGACTCCACAACCCAGCAGGTGGGAATGCGGGAAAAACCAGTTCCTGCTGCATTTGCATCTGAGTCTGCTGAAGCTCAGCTTCAACCACCCCAACTCACGCATATGGTCATTTCAATGTTTGAATGTTCTAGATTAACCAAACTGACTTTACCTATCATGTTTGATATCATTTGAAATGTCTCAGTGCGACTGGTACAATGGTCTCATTCTCTCAGAAATAGACATAATCAAAACAATAAATATATAACTTCAGGCATCTTTTGAACCACTGTGAAGGGTGTGACTTTTCCACAGGCAGCACTAAGTGTGAATGCCTTTTGTTATACACACACCCCTTTCCTTGAGGGAATTCTTGGATTATTTAAGGTAAGGTTTGAGAAAGGCTCAGGGCGATTCTGCCTAACCAGATCAGCCCGTAACATGGAGCTTGCTCCATGTTATGTATATTTCAAAGTCAGGAATGCATCTTTTCATCTTGGATTTATCTTTGATAATTTGATGTTTTGTATTGATCGTTTATGAATTAACTGATTGAATTTGGCATAATACTTATTTACCTGACTAATAAATTATGTTTTCAATTATTCAAACCTCGTGTTATTATCACTAATAAATGTTGTTGTCCATAGCACTACAAGCCACTGTACAGGTTAGTAACGGACTAAAACATGTTAGACGGAGCAGTGTGGCACGCTATACAATGTTGTTAGAGATCCGACTAACAAATTGCCATTAATTCAAGTATACTTAGACTGTAAAAGGCCAACTATTTAGAACAACAAAATATTGTTGAAACCAATTTAAATGTGGATATTTAGGCCTTCATCTACAAACTTATAATCCTGTGCGATTATTATTAAAATACTTTGTCTTGATTAAGTAGATAACAGATCCATGGGGACCACATAAAAATCTCCTAAATTGAGTAAGTAGTGTTCTGCCTTTCTAGGAGAGTGGTTAATCGCCTCTGTTTAATGACCAAGACTGACAAGCTTGTATTAAGAGATTGTACACCCGGCCGGTGCAAGACTCGGGATGCTATAGGAATCTGAGTAAATGAGAATAAGGTATAATAACAAATCAAGAGAATATTCAATCATAATCTAAAATAATGTGAAGAGAAACAAAATAACCTTCTCAATGTTTTATAATTGGAGTCAGATAAAACAAGGATAAATATATATTAATATTCTAAACCACCTCATACTAAAATTGGAGTCAGATATGAGTTAAGTTTAATATAGATCAACATTGTGCACTGGAAAGATCGAACATGCAGTGAACCTTCATCCACCAGTGGATACCGTCATTGGACCAACTGGCAGGACCTTACAACTGCAACGGGGGATTCATCTGCCGTTTGTTAAAGGAAGGCTCAGAAAAGACAATTGATGTGTGGGACTTTGCCAGAGCGTGACAGGAACTATACAGTTCACAGTTCATGCATCAGTTTCTTCCTTCACTCCACAAGTGTAAGCAAGAGTGATCAAAATGGTTGCCTCCTTGTTTTATCTAGCTTGCAAAATATGTATTTAATTGTGTTTTGTTCCTTGTAACCGCTTTTCGCGGCTTGTACTGCATCTACTTAACTCTTTATATTCTTATATCAAAACAAAACGCTTTGTTTATGGATTTAAATGCAACTGTGAGCTCGCGGTTTACTGGTGTTTGTTGTTGCTGTGTCCACCATCAGCTGTTTCTACACGTGTGGCGGTCAAGTTTCAAAGTAGTTCAGCTTTTGCAGCTGTGTGGATTAATACCGAATGTGTGTCATGGTTAAGAATAGATTAATATGCTGGTGTTTAACCGCATTGCTTTAATGCACTCCCGCATTGAGCTCGGTGGGTGATAAGCTCCAGATAAGCATCGGTGGGTGATTCTCTCTGAACGCAGTCGGCCAATCGCAATAGACTGGGTCATCGGTAGGCCCACCTGGAATCTCCGCCGATTTTTAGCCCATCATTAATTGTGTTTATTCACTTGAGTAAATGTGTGTAAATCTATATTTATTGAGTTTTTAAATTAATTACAGTAATATTATTGACTAATGTGAAAATGTTCATCTGACTTATGTACAATGCAGTTTATAAAGTAATATTTTCTGTCTTTTACAAGATATATTATAGGACAAACTTGCTTTATTTACCAAATCAAGTGAATCTAATTTGGATTTGCATTTTAAACATTAAATAAAAGTTAAAAAGGTATTATTTTTTATTTCATATATTAAAGTTTTAGTTATTATACTCCAATTTTTACCAAAATTCTCAGCAGAAATAGCAAAAAACGTCCGCAGATTCCGTCTGGCCCTAGTCATCGGACCAATCAGCGCAGATTAGCCTCATGCACTGAACGAATCATATGGGAGACATTAGGATAATTAAAATAAATGCGTATTATAATACAATGACAGTGTACTTTGACCTTGCATGTATATAACACTGTTGTTGGAGACCGCCAAAACCAAAATATGCATAATAGGGGCTCTTCACAGTATATTGTAAGTGTGCTGTAGGGCCTAACTAATGAAAGATTAACCCAATGTTTAAACTGGCAAATTAAAAACCAACCTGTTTGTTCCTCGGGATCTTCTTGTTTGACGCTGAATGTTTCTTCAATCATCAAGTCTTTCCTCTCCACTTTAATTAACTCCATCTTTTCAGCGGGTGTTTTCCCTCTGTGTTTAAAATGAGAATAATTAAAAACTAGCACTTGAAATGAAAACAATTCACTTAGGAATTTGTGATTAACAGTTTTATTTAAATTAGGGCTGTGGAATTAAACGAAAATTCGATTTCGGCTTCTAACGATTACGAAAATCCATTAATCGGGATAAAACGATTATCGCATCATAAACCGCCCCCTTTCCAGTTTGTTCATTTCGCTTTCTACTGGATGTAAAATGCTCTGCGGTACATTTAGTCATTTTAGAATGTTCTAATCCTGGAGTTATTTTGGTGAAAGTGACTAAAACTAATATAACAGTCATGTAACATATTACAATTCCGAGACAGTAATATTGTAGAGTAAGGGGTTACTTTTAAATAACAGTAACAAGTAATCTGTGATGCATTACAGTTTGGAAGTAGCTTGCACAACGCTGGCTTTTATTACCTTTAGGTTGGACTACTGTAACTCACTATATTTTGGGATTCGTCAGACAACTCCATCCTGTTTAGAGTTAGTTCAAAATGCTGCTGCAAGGCTTTTAACAGGTACTAAAAAACTTGAACACGTCTTACGCTCTTTGCACTGGTTGCCTGTGCTCTTTTAAAAACTCCTCTCTTGGTTTTTGAATAAATAAATGGCCTGGTACCTTTTGACTTAACATTAGCCTGGTCGGTCTCTTCGGTCATCGAACCAGAGACAGTTATGCATCCCTAAGTCGAGGGTGAAATGCAGGGGTGACCGTGCTTTTGCAGTAGCTGGTCCTACATTGTGGAATGCCCCTTTGTATTCGATATATACCATCTCTGTCGGTTTTTAAATCAAAGTTGAACGCTTACCTCTTTGATTTGGCCTTTTATCAGTGAGAATTGTTTGTTTTAGCTATATCTTTATATCTTTCTCTTTGTGATTTGCATTGTGCAGCACATTGGTCAACCTTTGGTTGTGTTTAATAGTGCTATATACATAAATTTGGCATTAAAGTGAGGCTGTGCATATTTTGTACACATGATATATTGTCAAATAAGCATTTACATTTGATATTTTTCAACCTTAAGCAGAAAGCAACTTTATCTGATAGATGTAAAGCATTCTCAGGCACCTAGAACACACTGGAAGCAGCCAAAACAAACAGTGGAGGCGGTTTCAATCACAAGAGTAGCGTTAATTTACGCTAGCGTGCGTATTAAAGCCTAACCGTTAATAATAATTAATTTCAATTTCACATTTTGTTAAAATAAGTATAAAGTTTTTAAAAGACTAACATCTAAAATGCCCGAAAACCGACAAGAAAAACAAACCTTTAACCGAATTCAACCGATCCTGCCGCGCTGCTTTATGACGCCATAGAACCTGACCAAAATAAAAGTCCTTTCTGAAAAGCGACTGAAACACACCAACACTCATATAAATATAAGGAAAATACAGACTTTTATTTTAGCCTGGTAACGTAGAGTCATGGAAGCGTCGCGCTCCTGCATTTGTTGTGATTCGGCGGAAGGTTTGTGTTTTTAGCTTTAGGAACACTCGTGTGTTTGCTAATGTTAAGCTTATTGCTTCGATAACTGTGTCGTGAATTAGTTTAATTTATGACAGTGGTTCTCAAACTGTGGTACGTGTACCACTAGTGGTACGCAGAGTAATCCAATATCAATGTCATATGTACATGCAACATATATTTCAAAATTGATCAAAAATGGTTCATATATGAATATGATGACATATAGCCTATATTCATGAGGTCCAAGCAACATTTCCAGGTTTTTATTTATTTATTTTTTTTACATATAAGCACAGTACAGTGTTAATGTCTTAATGTCTTAATAATAGTAGTTAATCTGTCACGGTTTTAAACTGCAGAGTTGTAGCTGCCTTACTGGGCCTACTACGCTACTGTATTTCAATACTGGTACTTGGAGGGACAATTTTTTTCTGAGGTGGTACTTGGGGAAAAATGTTTGAGAACCACTGATTTATGATAAACACAAATTCTGCCTCTGACAAGTAAGTAAGTCATTAGAGAATCCGAGCTTCTAGGTAGTAAATTGAATAAATGTGACCTTGGACCACAAAGTCATAAGTGCCTGTTTAATTAATTTAGATATGGAAAGCATATTAAATGGAAATAAAAAGTATGAATTAAAAGAGCTTTACAATGATGAATGGTTTGTTATGACAAGCTGTTATACAACTATTTTAATATCTGGAATCTGAGGGTCCCAAAATACCAAAAAATCTGTTAAATTTGTCAAAATGTAGTGCTTCACATTAGCAATGCATAATTTCCGATAAAAAAACTTTTAGATTTTTTGTATATTTACTGGAGGAACTTTACTAAATATTCCAGTGAATTTTGCCATAAAATGAACATCAACCATTTTAAATAATACAAAGTATTTTTCTCATCATATACAGGACATTTTCTAGAAGCTGATGATATCTATGTGCCATCATTATGAAGATGTCATTAATTAAAGAAGAGGGAGAGGACAAGAAGATTGATGAAGAAACATTGCGTGAAAAACATGAAGATACTGACACACAAACAGGTTGGTTATCATTATCAAACATTATTGTCATTTGTTTCCAATCAAAATGTCCACCACAGAAGAAGCCTAAATTAAAGTTATATAAATAAATAAATATATATATACTGTATATATATATATATATATATATATATATATATATATATATATATATATATATATATATATACACATATATATATAATGTTGTTTCTAATTTTGAATAAACACCATGAAAACATGTTTCTTTTAAATCAGAACTCCTCTTCAAAAGTGCTATACTTGCATTCCTCAAGGTGAAAGGATTCAAAAGATACAGAATTTGGTCTGAGTTTGAGTCCTTTAATTAAATAAATGTATTGTTTAAAATGATTACAATTTTATTATTAAAAAATAATCATTCATTCTAAATCATATGTTTAATCATAATAGTGGCCTACAGCTGTGTTTCTAAACCACGTTACTGGGGGACCAGGCTAAGGAGACATCCAAAACATGCAGTGTTCTGATCCTTCCAGGGACGTGGTTGAGAAACACTGGTCTACAACAATAATCTGCTTTACTCTGAGAGGCTTTCTTCTTTTGTTTTCTGTAAGCAAATAATATCTTAACACTTGGCCTGTATATTCATGATAAAAAAATACAAATGTGAAGGAAAACAAAAGCTATTTAACGTCTTAATTATCATAAAATTAATATAAAGTATAACTCTACCACTAATATAAATATAAACAAAGCATAGATGTCTATTCAAGAATTAATTCAACCAAAAGTGAGTGTATTAGTTGAGTTGTGTTTTACCATTTTTTGAACCCTTTTAATCGATCGCTGGTCTGGCGGGAGCACTTTTAGCACTTTTAGCTTAGCATAGATTATTATATCAGATTAGACCAGCATTTTAATCCCGGTCCTCATACCCCACCATATTTTGCATGTCTCTCTTATTTAAACTCCTGATTTATATAACCAGCTCGCTAGAAGAGCTCTGTGTATCAACTCTGTTCTTATTGACAGGATCCCTACACAGTGTTCATTGTTTCTTATGCTGTGTTCACACCAGACGCGGAACGCGCAGAAAAATCGGGCTATTCACGCGTAAACAGCCGCATGAACATTTGAGTTTACTTGCTTCATTCGCGCGTCAAATTCACTTCAGAACAGACACAGATTTGCGTGATGGGTAGGGCTTCTGTTTGCCCGGTGACTCTAGCAAGCTCCTGATTGGTTAACGCGCCAAGAATGTCAGCTTAAGTTCAGATTTTCAAACTCAATCGATTTGTGCGTCAAACATTCAAAGCACTCAATTTGCGCCACGCCATTTGCACGTATCGCGCCATTCGCACGTAACGTGCCGCGGGATGTCTATTCGCGTGTTTGCTTTGACTTAACATGTAAATCACTCACACTTGACGCGCATTCCGCGTCTGGTGTGAACGCAGCATCAAATAAGCAAAACACTCAATTCGCACCACACCATTCTCTTGTATCGCGCCACAGGATGTCTATTCGCGTGTTTGCATTGACTTAACATGTACAGTACTCACACTTAACGCGCGTTTCGCATCTGGTGTAAATGCAGCATCAAACGCGCAAAACGCTCAATTCGCACCACTCCATTCGGGCATATCGCACTGCGGGATGTTTATTCGCGTGTTTGCATTGACTTAACATGTAAATCACTCGCGCTTGACACGTATTCCGTGTCTGGTGTGTACGCTGCATCAAACCCGCAAAACGCTCAATTTGCACCACACCGTTTTCTTGTATCGCGCCACCAGATGTCTATTCGCGTTTCAATTGACTTAATATGTAAATTACTCGCACTTAACGGGCGTTCCGCATCTGGTGTAAATGCACAATCAATTGCGCAAAACGCTCAATTCGCACCACGACATTCGTGCATATCTCACCGAGGGATGTTTATTTGCGTGTTTGCATTGACTTAACATTTAAATCACTCACGCTTGACGTGCGTTCCGCGTCTGGTGTGAATGCAGCATCAAACGCGCAAATCGCTCAATTCGCACCTCGCCATTCTCATGTATCGCGCTGCGGGATGTCTATTCGCGTGTTTGCATTGATTTAAAATGTAAATCACTCGCGCTTGACGTGTGTTCCGCGTCTGGTGTGAATGCAGCATCAAATGCGCAAATCGATCAATTCGCACCACGGTATTTGCGTGTATCGCACCGCGGGATGTCTATGAACACAGCATAACTCCCTTCTCTTACATTACTTTCTCCCTGAACTTTTAGCACTGTAAATCACAGCACTGTAACAGCACTGCTTGCAGAGTGGGAAATAATATACCTCTGTAAGTAAATATAATATAAATTCACATATCACACACTACAGTGCCATTTGAATGAAACCTATAGGCTGCGTCCGAAACCGCCTACTACTCAGTAGGTACTGCATTTGAATTTAAACGTACTACTCGGCCGTTAGAAAAGTACGTTCTATACAGTATGAATGTGAAAAGTATGAATGGAATTCGGACGTACTACATCCGGCATTTTTGTCATGGTCACGTGACCTACCTGCGTCAGTTGCGTCACTTCACTCCCATTCATGAATTCGCTCGCGGAGCATCATGGGATAGCGCAACTTGCATGGGATGCGCACTCCAGAATCTCGCCGGAACTAGTGAGTCATCCAGGTACTTCTCGCATACTGATTTTCGAATTCTATGAATTCGAACATACTACTCGGCTCGCATACTGATTTTAGCGTACTGTACATTATGGAAGTATTCGGTTTCAGACGCAGCTATATTCTCCCTTCATACTGAAATACTGGCGGAATATCCTGTGGAGTCCACTTTTCAGGGCACTTGCTGTCAAATTGGAACAAACTACTGGAAAATTGAAGAGAAATGAAATACGCAGAGTTGTGGTGCACGAGGACCGGGATTGAGAAACGCTGGATTAGACCATTAGCATCTCGCTTAATAGAGTGGAGGAACTATGACACCAATTTGTATGCAAAAACTCTGAAGCGAGTTAGCATTTTAACGGTTCCCTCATCCCTAAGTCAACAAGTTTTTCAATAAGGTTTTGGTTTACTAACTTAAATAAGGTTTGTGGCTAACACAAACTCAAGATACTTTCACGTTTTATTCTACAAGATAAAACGCATCAGTTAAAGCACACTCTTGATTCATTAAATCTGTTACGCTTCTTTTAAAAGACGGTTGCTATCAAGTTGCTAAATGGGACTACAGGCGTTGTCGGAGACATTTAACGTCATCGAGCTGATCTGTCTGGAACGCAGTCTGCTTTAAATTTACAGCTTGCGATTCATCTGCTATTTGGTTAAGTATTTTACAGTTTGCAGTATTTTTCTAATTGAGCATTCATGTTGTTCGTATAAATTATTAAAAATAAACCTGCGAGACTTAATTTATGTCCTGCGGCAAGATTATTTTTATTATACTTTTAGTGATCTGCTAGAGGTAGGTCAATTTATTTTTATGCTTTTAATGAAGCAGCATTCAACTTAAGCTCTATTATCTATGCTAAGCCAAGCTAAAAGTGCTCCTGTCAAACTCTGAGATCGGCTGAATGTATTAAAAAATGGTAAAACTCAACAGTTTAACTCTGGGAGAGTTGTAAAATTAGCCAATTTCCAAAAAAAAAAAAAACTGCTACGAGTGTGATTATTGCGTTTAAATAAATAATTATTTAGGCCTATTTTCATTATTCATTTATTTTTCATTATTCGTTTATTATTATGTACAATAATTGAGACATGAAATGAGATAGTAAAATACATCTCTCTATGTTTAGGTTAAAAGACTGCTTTATTTATTTATTTAAGACTACTTATTTGTACTGAATATTTGTGCATTCATTTTAGTTGTCTTTTATTTCTTCAATTCCATTTTCCAAAACGAATCCTCTTTGCACTTAACAAGTTTACAATAAAGCGTGTTAACAAATTTTAAATGATTAATAAAGGAATTATAATGCTTTGACTTATTGTTTAATCTCATTTACAAGCACAGTAGCATATTTAAAGCTGCTGTAAAGGCTATTTCTGTCCGTTCGCAACCTGTCCCTTTGTGCCCCCCCTGGCGGCTTATTCACAAACTGTGATCTTTCAATAAAAACAGAGCGGCAGCGATTTCAAACGGCGGCGGTATAAGCTCCGGCGGTAATGGCCACTTTGAACTCTCACCTACTGTAATGCTTTCACTTGTAGAGACGTCAAGATTCATTTGTTGATCATTTATTTTAATAAAGCTATTTTATGAAGATACTGCCTTGCATAGTACAGCCTGTCTCTTTCCTGCTCTAAGTAAAGCTAATGTGAGAATACATTTGTAAATATATATATGTTTACTTACATTTTAATGTGATTCGTTTACGCTAACATACATCTAACGATTTTCGTCAATTTTACACATTTAACTGTTTGTCATAACTGCGATATTTACACTCCTCCTTAAACTCCTTTACACTAACCTTAAAAGGTATAGCAGATGTGACCGTATGTGCTGCTTTTCGCTGTACTTCGTGACAAAAAAAGTATTAAATGTTGTTCTCCATCCATGATGGGACTTGCAGGCATTTAATAGACGTATCCCTTATTTTCTGTTGTCTATGAAAAAGAGTATGGGACTGCCATAGCTAGGTTTTCGCTAAGGTAAGCGGTCTGTGTGCACGCGGGCGAAACGCTTATTTAAATATATCATATGATAATAATATCAGGCACATTTATAAAACAACAACGTCCAACAACTGTAAAGGAAAACAAATGTATTTCCCATGGGCAAACTATTTAATTCGTATAATAATGCTGCATGTTCAATACCTGTAGTAATACTAAAAGAATATATTATTTTTTACATCTTTGTTTATATAGCGTGGATTATAATATACTAAACCGAGAGAGTAAATCTTGGAGCATATTTCTAAAACAGGCGAGCGCCCTGAAGTCCGTTTATAGCCTAGTGTTACCTTTTCAGTTCTTGCGTTTGCATTTAAGGTCCTAAAGTGCTAAAAGTTTTATTATCGGAAGAATTATCCGGTTGGACAAAATGTGTAAGTGTAATGAACTGTGCTTGAACACAGAGCTTATAATTTGCAATCTTCGAAAAGCCTATGGCAGGGGTGGCCAATCCTGTTCCTTGAGAGCCACCTTCCTGCAGAGTTCAGTTGCTACCCATATCAAACCCACCTGAACCAATTAATTAGGACCTGAACACCACGTGATAATTACAGGCAGGTGTGTTTGATATGGGTTGCAACTGAAATCTGCTGGAAGGTGGCTCTCCAGGAACAGGGTTGGCCACCCCTGGCCTATGGGGATTTTATTAAGGGAACTTGACCCTAAGGTGCACAAAACTAGTTGATTGTTTCTCACAAATGTCTTCATAGTTACACAATTTTCTAGTGCTAATATCAGAGTAATATCATCACGCCTGCTGAGTCATATTAAAGTTCAATTGATTAATATGTCAGAATGAGAGTATAGTTCTTAGCCATATTGGTCTAGAAAATTGCCAATTTTCATTCGTTATTCATAGCACATGACGTAACTACAGAAGGGTGGAGTTTTAAGTGAAGTTTTATAAACTAATTTCGAAAGGAGCACGTGATATGATTGATCTTGGCTGGTCTTTCATTCGTAATCAGCAATAATCCAATCAGATTAATCCGAGCCTACAATAAATAGACTGATTACATCCTACTGCCTTATCTTCGTTTTGGAAGAATCCCTCCTTCCACCCCATCTCCTCCTTTTACCAGGGGGAGCTCTCAGACCCTTCTTTAATACTCATTGACCAGGTCGGAGCCCTGGGCTTAAATATTTCCGAGCTCAGGGTTCTTTCTTCGGACAGCATGCCTAAAATCGCGTCAAGTAGGCATGATAGGCACGATAACCATTTTCAAGGTATACCGCGGTTTGGAAAAGTCAAGGTTTAAAAAAACACCAAATTTTCTGTAATATCATGCCTAAGGTATGTGTGAAATTTTTTTTGTTTACTTTTTTTTTGTAATGACAACTGTATCTCCAGCAAAAAAGATATTCAAAGATCTAGTGTTACTCAAAATATATTGTGTTTAAAGAAAAAAAAGTTATTAGCTGCGTCCCAAATGGCACACTATACACTATGCACTCATGCACTATGTACTTATGCACTTACACACTCAACAGGATAGTATATGTATGTAGTGTCGTCCCAAATGGCACACTAATGTTTTTTTACTAAGTGGAAATTCAAACCGTTTCCCTGATGACGTTTGACGGTCGCCAAATCATTGAAGTAAACGGCCGAATTATCAAATAATACCTGCCGTGAGTATTGATGCAATCACTATCGGGAGGCGCTATAATCACTCTCGTAAAAGAATTTTGCTTTCACCATCCAAATTAAATAAAGTTATTCAACATGTGCGTCCGATAGCTCCGCCCCTTCCGCTACGTAAGCAAACCTTCGGTCGTTGAGTGCGTGAAGTGTCCATCATTACACACTTCATTTTAGCGGCTGAATGAGTGCATCATCCGGGTAATTAAAGTGCACTTATTATTATTAGAGTTTTCAGTGTGAACGCACTACTTACACTATTTATACTACAAAATGGCGTAGAATAGTGCATAAGTATGCGATTTGGGACGCAGCTTTAGTTCTTTACCCAGACATTTAAAAAGAACATATATTAAAGCAGTAATCACAACACCGTACTACCGTAAAACCATGATATTTTTATCCAAGGTTATCATACCGTCAGAGTCTTCTACTGGGCCATGCCTAGCATCAAGCAATATCGAAGTGTGAACTCTTGAAATTAAAATGATCAAAAACGATATATTTTTTTTGAGCAAGATGCTAATCCAATTCTATTATCTATGCTAAGCTAAGCTAAAAGTGCTCCCGCCAAACTCTTGAGATCGGCTGAATGGACTAAAAAATGGTAAAACTCAACAGTTTAACTCTGGGAGAGTTGTACAATTAGCCAATTTCCTAAAAATAAATAAATAAATAATTAAAAAAACAGTGGAGTGTTCATTTTAAAAGAGCAATGTTAAAACATTTTTTTTAACAGTTGTCGAGTCAAGTTGGAGGTGGCACGATGGCTCAGTGGTTAGCACTGTCACCTCAGAGCAAGAAGGTCACTGGTTCGAGTCAGTTGACATTTCTGTGTGGAGTTTGCATGTTCTCCCTGTGTTGAATTTCCTCAGGGTGCTCTGGTTTCCCCCACAGTCCAAACACACGCACTATAGGGGAATTGGGTAAGCTAAATTGGCCGTAGTGTGTGAGTGTGTGTGAATGTGAGAGTTTATGGGTGTTTTTCGGTACTGGGTTGAAGCTGGAAGAGCATATGCTGCATAAATAGGAATAGTTGGCGGTTCATTCTGCTGTGGCGACCCCTGATAAATAAGGGACAAAGCCGAAGGAAAAGTATTGAATGAATCAATGATTTGATGGCTGTTGTTTTGTGCATTTAACTGTGTGTTTTTGCCTTAGATCCGATGGTGTTGAAGGAGGAAAGTGACGTTCCGAAGGAAACTGAAGAGAACGATCGGCATCTCAAGACGTTTAATGACGTTCACATAGTGATTCACACCAAAGAGAGTCCCTTCATCTGCCAACAGTGTGGAACCAAGTTCACTCAGAAAGGAAGTCTTAACAGACACCTGAGAGTTCACACTGGAGAGAAACCCTACACCTGCCCTGAGTGCGGAAAGAGCTTTGCTCAACACGGAAACCTCGAAGTCCACATGGGCGTCCACAGCGAAGAAAAGCCGTACAGCTGCCAACAGTGCGGGAAGAGCTTCAACCGGAAGGGAAACCTTAATTCCCACATGAGAATTCACAGCGGAGAGAGCGTCTTCACCTGCCAACAGTGCGGACTAACTTTTACTTTAAGAGAAAGCCTAAGCAGACACTTGAGAATTCACACTGGGGAAAGGCCATTTTCATGCCAACACTGTGGAAAGAGCTTTGATCAACACGAAAACCTTCAAGCCCACATGAGAAATCACACCGGAGCAAAGCCCTACTCGTGCCCTCAATGTAAAAAAAACTTCAGGCAGAAAGGACACTTTAAAGACCACATGAGGATCCATTCCGGAGACAAACTCTACACGTGTCCTCAGTGCGAACGGGTCTTCAGCCAAAGGGGACACTTTGAGGACCACATAAGGATTCACACCGGAGAGAAGCCGTTCATTTGTCCACACTGCGGAAGAAGTTTCAACCGAAGAGGAATCCTCAACAGACACGTGAGGACTCACACTGGAGAGGAGCCGTTCATGTGCGGCCACTGCGGGAAGAGCTTCAGATATAAAGTGACCCTCAAGTACCACATGAGAATGCACACATGAGAGAGCTGCCTCTGTGTTTCGTCACTGTGCAAAGAGCTTTATAAGCTTTATAAAACACTTTAATACAGACTATTTTAATGTGGGGATGTCATTAGTCCATGAACATTCCCTATTTCATAACTATAACAAGAGGCGATTCAATCATAATTTAACGTTAAATCAGCTATTATAACAATATTTAAACTATATAAATTAAAACTGTAAAACAGGAAATACATTAGGACAAGTGTTCTTGTTTACCTCCCTTCTCTCTGCATTAATATAAGGGCATACGTGTGTCATTATTGTGGAAAATCTTGCAGATACAAAGCAAGCTTTGTGTTACGAGGTTGAAACGGGAACAAAAGGTGTTGGAACCAAGTGCAGATTTATTAAATAGATCGTGCAGCAAACCGAAAAACAAGGTGTCCGAAGTTCAAAATAACAAAGTAACAAATAAACAACATAACAAAAAACTAAGGCAGGAATCAGGATCAGGAACAAGGCTCAGGAACAACAAACTCACTATAACAAGATTTACTAAGGCAATGAAGACAAGAAAAACAAACGACGCAGTAACAATCAATGGGTGAATGGTTGTATAAATATTCCAGGAAATCAACAGGAAACGGAAACAGCTGTGAGTGGCCAATCAGTGTAAGTGATACCGGGTGTATTGCATGTGGGATGTATGGAATTGTAGTTCTTTTACCACTGTAGTTCGCTGAGAGTGCTGGTTAACTACGGTGGCATCTGGTGAACACAGACAGTCATGACACTTTGAAGTCTACAAGATTTATATTTACCTTTTGGTATAAATAAATGTGGGGAAAGACCTCCCGTTCTCCCTCGTGAAGCTAATACGGAAGTAACTGAAACTGCAGTGCATCGAAATTCCGCTAGTCCTGGCTCCATAATAGAGCAGATTTCTATTGATCCCACTTTTAAAATGGCCAACTTTACAGCAGTAAAAAATGAAATGCAGTTTGCCATTGTTTACCGTTTCCTTTACATTAGGTTATATTAAGTTTGCATAATTAGTGGCGTGGCCACTTGAGTGACAGCTAGGTCTTGCTGGTCGCCGTCACTTCACCTCAGCTGATTCCGGCTGATTAGCTGCTGAACTCGGCACATACATCGTATTTTTGTCTTGTTTTATGTGGCTTTACACAGTCATTTGCTTTTTGGAATTATTACTTACAATTATCAGGTGATTATGGCATGCTGTGTGCACTTAATTGTGCTGTTGCCATTTTGTTAGCGTGTCATCGCTCTGCCCTGGGAACACAAAACAAGGGCATCTTTGCCCTTTGTTGCCTTTCCTAGGGTGGTGCAATGGCAAAATCGTGATGGTTGGCCATGCCTACTGGTAGCTTCTTTTGGGTTCAGATCTTAAAGGTTCATGAACACTCCCCACCCCTTTCAGTATGATGTTTCAAGATGGAAAAATGCTTCAAGATGGGCGTGGAGCACAGTGAGCAGAGGCAGGAGTGGGCGTGGCTGGCAAAGCAGGGGAAGCAAACAACTGTCAATCGACTCACAAAATGAGACAAACCAAGAGGAGACGCATGATTTTATATTTTACAAAGTTAAAATGCAAAGAAAAAAACAGCAAGTAATTTACTGCCCTGCTACATATATGATTATACATAAATACGGTTATTCATAATTTATATAATATATACACATAAATGGCGAACACTGGAAATAGTGACCAAACTGAAGGACAATGAACGAATGAATATACACATAATCATAATTTATTATATCATTATAAAGATATTCATGTTTATAAAACACTATAAACGTTCCTGTGTCCGAGGAAAATGCTTCGACAGTCAATCAAGTGAAATGCTCACCAAAGTCACACAACGTTTTCACATGGTTTGGAACTTAGTTCACACATAAGGCGCACCAGATTATCATTTTTTGACTAATTTAAGGCTCTTTTGTTTGCCTTATAGTGTGCAAAATACAATAGGCAAGTTAGGGCACTTAGGCAAGTCATTGTAGAACTGCTTAGGAGGAATAATAGTATTGACCTTAAAAAAGTGGTATTAAACTATGATTAGTTTGCCAATAATCTTTTATATCAATTTACTCCTAAGCAGTTTGTTTTTCTTGTCTCGACAATTCCAACTACCTTTTACGTGCCAGCTCAAACTGGTTCTGGAAAAGAATAGTGGATAGCAATTAGTGATATGTCAAGCACTTTGTACAACGGAAGAGGATAATAGTCCAGCAAGTCCTCCTGCTTTATGCAGACATAATCCTCTTAAGTCACAGTAGACCCCTTGTGACACTGAGTCACAAACTGCATAGACGTATTAAGAACAATGATAAGATTAATTTTCCAAAAGCAAGTTCTTCATCAATACTCTTAAGCAAAACACACATGCCTTTCGGTATGCTGTGCCTTTCACTGTGACCTCATTGCAGGCAGTTGCAGACTGTGACTCAAAATCTTGATCAGTCTTGATGCTCTGATCTTGTCATTGTAATCACTTCACCTCTCTCAACATGCAGAACGGAAGAGACTGCCTTCACTCAAATAGGCTTGCAACAGTTGGTGTCTTTCTGCAAGTGTCTTGCAAATATTTGTAAAGTTGTGTAGTTTCCTGGCACACTGCTTGAAGAAAGCGTGTTTGCTCTCAAACCGTAGTGTCTAAAGGTGTAGAAGTGGGCCGAAGTGAAGAGTAAGCTCTGGATAACGGCACAAATAGTGACGCTTGGGTCTTGAATAGCCTTCGACAACTAAGCACATATTCTTCCATGAGGACTTTCAGAAGTCACTTGGCCTGTTGTAATAGCTGGTGCACAGACAAGCGCCACAATCTCTCTCAGCTGCAGAATGAGTTGCCGTAATTCATTCTGCCACCCACAAATAGAAGAGACAACTTCAATATCTGAACTGCCTGCTCACTTGATCGTCCACTATCAGGAGACATGGTTTGCTGCTGGCATCGTTTCCTTGATAACTGAACTGGTTTTTACATCCGTTTAATTGTAAGTAGGTAAAGTGCTTCTGAACCAAGTGACCAATGAACAAGGCAAGGTCATAAGACACAAGAACCTCAAACAGGTCAT
This sequence comes from Danio rerio, assembly GCF_052040795.2. Taxonomy (NCBI): domain Eukaryota; kingdom Metazoa; phylum Chordata; class Actinopteri; order Cypriniformes; family Danionidae; genus Danio; species Danio rerio. The sequence goes on along the minus strand of NC_141024.2, from coordinate 71,163,667 downwards.
GTCCCATACATGGAGAAAGACCTGGCTGGCAGACATGAAGCTAATTAAGCTGGTTAATAGAAGGAGAGTCCATCTTGATGCCACATGCTGGGACAGTATCAGTGGTGTGTAAAGCTTTCAAATGACTTAAGACAGGGGTGTCCAAGCTCGGTCCTGGAGGGCAGGTGTCCTTCAGATTTTAGCAACACACTTGCAGGATGTTTCTAGAAAGCCTAGTAAGAGCTTGATTAGCTAGGCCAGGTGTGTCTGATTGGGGTTGACTTTGCAGGACACCGGCCCTCCAAGACCGAGTTTGGACATTGCTTGACTTAAGATGGCAAGATTCGGTCTTGGACCTCCACATGTGAATGGTTCATTCATAAATTAATTTCTGTCCATCTCACAGTAACGGCAGAAATGGCTTGTCTGATTAAAGTTTTCGACAATTCCACCAATGCAATGTGAATCCAAGTTGTCTGGCAACTAAAGATCCTTACAACTCTGTCATCATTTGTCAATATACCCTTGTCCTACAAAGGTTTGAGATCATTGATCAATGGTTCGAAAACGTTCTTCATGCCAAAGTATTCAAAATCCTTCTCCCTACACAGAAGGACGAGTTGATTGTGATCTACTGTGGATCTATTGCAAGGCAAAATGTCCGTCAGGATCATGTAAATGGCTAAAACCTTGTGGTTTTCCCCCCTGAACCAAGTGGATTCACAACCTCAAAGGCATCTTGATGCATTATCATGGAAGGAAGGTTCTGTTTTCAACAGTTCATTACCATTAAATCTCGCTCCAAATTTTCAGTAGCTAGTTGAAAACATGTAGCAACATATTGCACTCTTACAGAATCACTTTTGAATGGTGTGGACAGTGACTCACGGATTAAAATAATCATACTCGTCACTGCCCAAAAGAAAAGGCACAGGCTCAACATAGATTTCCTTTCTTGGTCTGTGCTCTTAATGCTTCTGTTGTAAATATTAAGAAGATCTGCTCTCTTAATCTCATAAATAATGTTGCTTGCAGTAGCCTCTTGGATTCCAAGTTCTTCCATTTTCTTCCTTGGGATCATAAAGGAATGTGATAGACCAATTTCATGGGTGTTTTGAAAGTCTTCAGTAATGGTCTGTATGGTACTGGCTGATAACAACAACTTACTTTGAAATTTAAGATACATAAGGGCAAGATTTTGTAGGTAGAGTGTTTCATCCACAGCATCCACAACAGATTCAGAACATGGCTGACCATGCAGACTGCTGGGCTCAGCAGGACTGGTCATACAGGTTTTTATGTCTCCTTGAAAAATGTGAACCTAAAGTGGATAAAACTGAACTGAACTGAGTGAATGTTGCCATTCTTTACCCAAGTTCTATATTTCATTGCTTTCCTGTTTTATGCATTGCACATTTTTGTTCGTTATGTGTAAGTCCAACACAATCTCATGGCAAGTCGTAACTTTTTGATTCAGCTTTTTGATGAAAAGCATCTTTTTTTAAGATGTTTGGACAGAACTGTGTGCCCAGTGAATTTGAGGCCCACCTCAATGTAGGACTGCGGTTTTCACTGCCAACCGAATGTTTCTATAATAACATGTATACAGGTCCACAGAACGTTTTAGCTAATAATCTGGGATTAAAATATTTGTTTCAACTCTCTGTGACTTATTTTTGGGCTTTTTGCCTTTATTAGAAAGGACAGTATTGAGACAGGAAGCGAAGTGGGAGAGAGAGAGGGGGGGTAGGGAAATGTCGTCGAGCCAGGATTCAAGTACCGAATCTTCTCCATTGTAAAATGGTACATAATCCAATGATTAAACGTTGGAGGAAATTTGTCTTTCCATTTGCGCAGAATAAGCCGTCTAGCAAATAATGATGAAAAAGAAATCATAATTTTGGTATTATTGTCTAAACTAGTGATGGGTCGTTCATGAACGATTCTTCAATATGACTCGGGAACTACGAGTCCTCTCAGGGAGTGATTCGTTCATCCGCGCGTGCGCACATTTGTGCAAGTAGTATCATTAAATTCAAGTCTTCATCACATTGGCAGAAGCCAATCATACGCGGTTAGAGCCGGAAAAAGAATTGATCCGCTCACCTCTCGAGTCCTCTATCGGGTCTGAGTCACTCGTTCATCAAGGGCCAATCAAACGCGTTTAGAGCCGGAAAAAGAATTGAACTGTTTATTTCTCGAGTCCTCGGGTTTGAGTCATTCTGTCACATAAACAACGAATGATCATGGCTCCTATCGGCTAAGACTGTGCATTGATTAAGATTATATGTGACTGTCAGTGTAACGTGAATGAACCCCTGACATTTGAAGACATGAAGAGGTGAGCTGAGCAAAGAGACAAAAATACCTTCATAGACAGAAGAGCAGGTAAACATTGAATTATTGTTTTCTCCTTCTTATATTCTATTTATGACTTATTTGTCGTGTGATCAACCTTTTGGGCTAGTTGTAGATGTGTTTGGAAGCAATTCGTAACATTTTAATAATGTTTTGGAAAATTGAACCAAATGAACGAAATGACTCGAAAAAAGATTCGTTCATCTTGATGAACGAGACTCAAAGATCCGAGTCAGTAAAATGATCCGAACTTCCCATCACTAGTTTAAACTGGGATCTGTAATTAAACCAAATTTTCCTATAATAGGGCAAGGGTCAATTAATGCATGCAAAACCTTTGAAAAGAAACTAAATAATAATTGCCCGAACTTGGTCATTTTTGAACAGGAGCAAAACGTGTGTGTGTGTGTGTGTGTCTGTGTATCTCTACTTCACATCTATTACATAAGGGATTTATAGTTGGCGAAAATTTTGCTTCTGTCCAATGTAGGCGATGGAGCACTTTAAACTGAATAATTGTATGCCTCAAACAAATTGAAGTTGTGTGAATCTTATTTATAATCAGGGCCGGCGTGTCCATAGAGGTGACCTAGGCGACCGCCTAGGGTGGCAGAATAGAGAGGGTGGCGTCCGCGACACCTCCCTCAACACCCGCATCCTCAGTTATGTCCGCGACATTCAATTTGATAACTGGTCACTTCGGTTTTCACATTCGGGTTGAGGGCGGCATGATCGTCCTTTGCCTAGAGCGGCAGTTCAGCTTGCTCCGGCCCTTATTATAATGTCTTGCCAAATTTCCTCTGAGAGAATCAACTCAAGTTAATTTTCCCGTTGTTGTTTGGACTTTGTTATTGAAGTTAGATTTTGTGAGGAGATAAAGAATCATGGCTCCCTTCAGCCAATCCGCTCCTGCACACACTCATACACTACAGCCAATTTAGTTCATCCAAATCATCCAGTTCACCTATAGTGCATGTTTTTTAGACTGTGGAGGAAACCCACGCGAACAGAGAGAACATGCAAACTCCACAACGAAATGCCAACTGGTCCAGCCGGGACTTGAACCAGTGACCTTCTTGCTGTGAAGCAACAGTGCTAACCACTTAGCCACCATGCTGTCCATAAGTGAGTCAGTGTAGACCAGGGGTGGCCAACCCTGTTTCTGGAGAGCCACCTTCCTGCAGATTTCAGTTGCTACCCATATCAAACACACCTGAACCAATTAATTAGGACCTCCACATGATAATTACCGGCAGGTGTGTTTGATATGGGTAGCAACTGAAATCTGCAGGAAGGTGGCTCTCCAGGAACAGGGTTGGCCACCCCTGGTGTAGACTTCTTATTGTGTGACTTCTGTGTTGTTACTTACAGGTTTGTTCATCGGACTAAGAGTCACTGTGGAGTTCAAGTCATGAACCATGAACCCGAATCCAGCATAGAGCGGTTCAGTGAACGTAGAGGTGAATGTGTATATATGTGTGAGTGTATGTGTGTCAGAGACACTGTAGAACGACACAGAACCAGCCGACTCGTCCGCATACACTCCTACTCTCTTACAGGAGCCTGCAAACACACGCGTGTCGATGTGCTTGTAACCGTACCAAAGACCAAATGTGTCGTCAGAGCAGATCAGGCACCAGGAGTTATCATTGAATCCAAACACACAGTCAGCGTCCTTTCCTTTCCTGCCTATTCCTGCGTATGTGATGGCTATGTCAGCCTGTCCAGTCCATTCAGTCTCCCAGTAGCAGCGTCCAGGCAGTGCTTCTCTAGACAGGACATGAGGACGCTTGTCAAATCTCTCAGGATGATCCGGATACGGCTGACTCTCTTCCACATATGTGGCCTTTCTGTTCCCCTCAGACAGAGCGAGATTGGTGTTCGCAGTGTTTGGATCCAGTGTCAGAAAATGGAAATCTAAAAACAGAAGAAAATAGGCATTTATGACTATGTTTACATTGCAAGGAACAAATGTCCCCACAAGCATAGCCTTACTAGTACTGGGTTGGACCCCCTTTTGCCTTCAGAACTGCCTTAATCCTTCGTGGCATAGATTCAACAAAGTACTGGAAATATTCCTCAGAGATATTGCTCCATATTGACATGATAACATCACGCAGTTGCGGCAGATTTGTCGGCTGCACATCTATAATGTTATCCTGCTGGAGGTGGCCATCAGAAGATGGGTACACTCTGGTCATAAAGGGATGGACATGGTCAGAAACAATACTCAGGTAGGCTGTGGCGTTGACATGATGCTTAATTGGAACGAATGGGTTCAAAGTGTGTGTTCCGGTCCTTGGGAGTTTGTATTTTTGTGCCTTCTCCCTCTCTGTTTTGCTTGTCTCCCTTCGCATCTCCTTGTCTGTCTTTCGCTCTTTGTCTCGCCCTATCACCTTTTGTTCTGCTATTTTCTCTCTGCTAGGTACCTGCTGATTGGATCCTGAGCCTGTCACTCCTCATTAGGGCGTTTCCTCGTGGACCAATTAGACTTCGTTCCGCGGACTTGTTTTACAGAGTGCTATGTGTGTTGGTTTGTGTTCGCTCGCTTCTTATCATACTGTATGCTTTGTTCTGTGTTTCTGAATAACTGTACGTCGATGTAAATTAGGTCATGGTTAAAGAGTTTATCATTCCTTTTTGGGGAAAAGGGAATAGGTTACTAAGTCGCGCGACATACATTTTGCCCGTAGGTAACTTCAATGTTTAGAAACACTAGGTAAGTGGGTGAGCGCCGCATTTTGTATTTTTGCTTATTATTTCAGGGAGTTTATGTGTGGTGTCGCAAACGCTGAAGATTTCGGATTCTTTTTCACAGTTTGATTTTTATTAGTAAGTTTAGAGGGGGATCTTGTATTCTAGTTTAGGTGGCTTTTGGTTTTGTTTAGTTCTTTGCTTTGGCGCCACTCTAGTTCCTTTTCCGCTGAAACTTTTGGTTTGATTGTATTTGTTTTTTTTATTTACATATATACATTGTACAAAGCGCACACATGTAAGCCTCTAATGTGTTGGCTTCATCTTTCTTATCCTCGTAAGAGGAATAAACGAATTGATTGTAAAGTTTGTGTCCTGGTACATTTTCCATCCATCTACTCAGTAATAATTTAATATTATAAGTGTTACATTTATTCTCCCTAGACAACTTATTTAAATCGTAACCACCACCACCAGCCTGAACCGTTGATACAAGGCAGGATGGATTCATGCTTTCATGGTGTTGACGTTAAATTCTGACCCGACCATCCAAATGTGGCAGCAGAAATGGAAACTCATCAGATCAGGCAACCTTTTTCCAAATTGTATTGTCCAATTTTGGTGAGCCTGTGTGAATTGTAGCCTCAGTTTCCTGTTCTTAGCTGACAGGAGTGGCACCTGGTGTGGTCTTCTGCTGCTGTAGCCTATCTGTCTCAAGGTTCGATGCATTCAGAGATGCTCGTCTGCAAACCTCGGTTGAAACCAAACGTTTCCTCAAATATAGCTATACCAGTAATATTGAATCTTGTGGGGACATTTTTTTGGGTCCCATGAGGAAAACAGCTCATAAGAATGAAATATTTTGAAAATATAAAAACGCAGCTTGGTTCTGGAGAAGGTTGAGTTTACAGCTAAGGTTGGGGGATAAGTACTGAATATAGAGTCTCTACAGTACAGAAATCATTACATCCATGGGAAGACCCCACAAAGATAGCTGTACAAGTGTGTGTGGGAGACATACATTTGTGTAGTCCAGCTGTGATCCTGAACTCTCCTCCGTTTTCCAAACTATAAAACAAACATTAAAAAAAGTGTCACATTCTGCACACCTTACTAAATATTCAAAGACATGTTTTCCATCAACTTCTGTTTATAAACCTAACTTGCACAGAGAGCCTTAAAGGATTGTTAAATTGATTACACGTATCCACGAAAACCACCTAAATAATGTACTACGTATGTTAGGCCACTAGTTGGCACTGTCATCTTGCTGGTAAACAGTATCTGGTATGCTGCGTTCACGCCAGACATGGATGAAGCGTCAAGTGCGAATAACTTACGTTAAGTCATTGCAAAGATGCGTATAGACAAGCGAACGAGGCAGCGTGAATAACTACAGAGGCACCGCCGTATTTTGGAGCCATGTGCTACCGAAGTACCAGTAAGCATAACAAAGTGATGATTAGACGTGTCATTGCCGTATGTTAATATATGCAGCATTCTAGACAATTAAGAATTGGGAGTTTCCTACTTGGAATTGACATCTAGAATTCTGCTAGAAGTCAGACATCCGACCTGTGAACTCGAATTAAAGATAACGTCAGCAAGATGCGTCATTTTGATATTAATTCACAGATGGCGGCTAGTTCTGCTTTAGCAGGATTAGCATGAAAACATAAATAAACTGTCAAGTATGTTTACAGCACGTAATGAACAGAAACCCTAGTGATAAGTGAAGTTTATTTATAAACTAATGAGGATCACATGCTTATGATTGATCACAGCCGGTCCCTCATTATTCAATGTATGATTCACCAATCAGACGATTCCTTAGCCACTATAAATACCCTAAGTTCCACATCACAGTTATCTTTGTTTTAAAGAATCCCCCGTTCCACCCCTACTCCTCCTCCTTTCCTAGATGGGTGGCACGGTGGCCCAGTGGTTAGCCTTACAGCAAGAACATCACTGGTTCTCAAAGGTGTGACAATACAGAAGCGATGTGTTAGGACACCTCCGAAAACGGCTGCCTGTTCATCATTTCTGTCCGTTCTGCCAAGTCACCTGCCAGCCAGTGAACTGCTGACGTGTAACCTCCTGACACCACCACTGCAAGCCTCTTGGGTCAGTTTCACTCATACACTTACATACATACATTCTCCACCCAACCTCCCTTTATTTTCATTTAATTAGATATTTGAGAAAATTGAAAAGTTTTGTTTATTTGTTTCTTGGTGTATTTGTTGTTGTTTTTTGAGGGGAATCTTGTTTTGGGTTACTTAAAATGATTGTAGGATATTGACTATATAAATATTTATTTTTTGGTATTGTTGTTACTTGTAGTTGTATTTGCCATTGAAATTAGTTCATTAAATCTTTCTAAGTGGAATCCGATTTTCTTGTTCTTATTTCGTATGGTTCTATGTTACTGTATGTAACGGAGGGTCTTGTATAAGTTTTGTTTTCGCTATCCTGGGTAATTAATTATACAGTTAGATTTATTTGTGGCAAGGTTTAAAACTTGTCTGGCACCCGAAATCATGTGTAAAATTTGTTAATATATGTATGTTATATATATATAATATATAATTTTTTTTTGTCCGAGGGTAACTGCGTTAGAGGGAGATATAACCAGACGCACTGCTGTAACAGCGGCTTCGGTGGTTCAGTGGTGGAAATCTCACCTGCCATACGGGAGACCCGGGTTTGAATCCAACCTGAGAAATTATTAATTTAAATTTTTTTTGTGTGTGTGTGTGTGTGTGTGTGAGACCACCGTTACAAAGGTCATCATCATTAAATATTGTGAAAACATACTTGAGTCTGTCCAGGGTGTAGTTTGGATCCTCCAGTTGTTCAGAGAGCAGCTTGACTCCTGAATCTCCTGGATGATTGTAGCTCAGATCCAGCTCTCTCAGGTGTGAGGGGTTTGAAGTCAGAGCTGAAGACAGAAATCCACAGCCTTCCTCTGTCACCATACAGCCAGACAATCTGCAAACACAGCTCAGATTAGTTTGCCAATCAGATACTAGTTTTACGCAATGACATGTGCAGTTAACAACCGACTCCACTCCATTTTCTCTAATGTACATTATTATGAACCAGGGCTTCTTCATTAGCATTTGTGTGTGTGTGTTTGCAGGATCATTTATTTCCAGACTCAAGGTCAATTAGAAAAACAATAAAAAAAACAGATGAACTTAAGACTTATTTGGATGGGACTAGTTTTCCTAATGTTTGATTTACAGTTCTTTTCAGTCGACGTTTGTGAATTTATGTATGGGTTTGGACAGGATTTACTTTGTTTTCTATTTCCACCTTGGGATACTCATCCCGAGGCCTCTAGAGATTGAGCAGCGCCATTGATGTGACACAGTTTTGTAAAGAAATGATGCCAACCATAGAAGACTTCTAGAGGTCTCCATAACCTTGGACCAGGCCGTATCCTGAGCAGATGCTATGGTGGTCATGGAGGGGTGGAGAGCATGTGACCCCAGTGACCCCCTGAGTCTCCGCATTGATCCTGTGGGCCAGTCTGTGCATCAGCCGATGACCTACTCACACAATGGATGTCCAGCGTTCTCCAGCCTCAGCTCCTGGACTGCAGCTCTGCACAAGAAGTTTGGCCAGAGGAGAAATGGTCGTGCACAACTAAGTCTGGTTTGTCTCTAGGTTTCTTCCTTCACTTTCGCCAATTGGTGAAGTTTGTTCCTCACCACTGTCGCCATTGGCTTGCATGGTTCAGGACCTGTGGACTGTTGGGACTTGGAATTGGTTTGGACACTTTTGGGACTCTGACTGACTGGACTGACACAGTTTCAAATTACTAGAGCTTCTATGTTAAGCTGCTTTGACACGATCTACATTGTAAAAGCGCTATAGAAATTCTTAATGAGCAGAATTAAACTACTGGTGACAAACAATTACCCTTGATGAATCAATTCCCAAATTAATTGGCAATTAATTAGTTTATATAAGTATATTAGTTTATATAGTGTTTTTTTTATACCTCAGTACGTTAAGTTGACATTGTGGACTCTTCAGTCCGGCAGAAATCAACTTCACTCCTGAATCCTGCAGGTCATTGTTACTCAGGTCCAGCTCTCTTAGTTGGGAGTTTGCTGTGTGTAGAGCCGAAGCCAAACTTTCACAGCTCTGACCAGTGAGATTACATAAGGCCAATCTAAATCAAGACACAAAACAGAAGTTTATTTTCTGTCATATCAATTAAACATCACATTCTGACTGACATTTACAACATCTGTCTTAAGCTAAAGTTATTAAGTTGTATAAGGGTGCTTTCACACCTACACTTTTGTTTCGGAACCGGTCTTGTTTGCCCAGTTAGCGCGGTTCGTTTGGCATATGTGAAACCACCAATCCCTCTCTGATCCGCGCCAAATCAATCGTTCCGAGATCGCTTGAATGAGGTGGTCTCGGCTCGATTGAAACGAACTCTGGAGCGGATTGATTGCAGTGAGAAAGCGATACGATCCGAGCGCGGTTATATCACAGTGTTTTATGGATATGTAATAGCCATACGGCTATATGAAGAGAGAATTAAGAGTAGGGCGGGAAGTTTCGTGAATCTCCGGATGCTCGCAAACAAGTGATAATCTCCCGGTAATCTCGCATCTCCCTCCCGGTCCTCAAATAGGCATCGTCGCGCACCCTTCTCACCCCTCCCCACCGCATCTCTACTCACTCTTCAGACACGTCTTTCGCTCGCGCACCTTGTCAAACACCACCAAACCACCACCTCTCCTGACAGCTGAGCGGGACTCTGCTAAATAAATCCTGACACTCTGACCAACGTGAGGAGAGTTTCTCATACGTGACTTGTTTTAGCTCTTTTGATCTGATTAGAAACTTTGCAGTGTGAAAGCGAACCGCTCCAAGAGCAACAATGTAACATTTGTAATCTCTGTTTCGGAACAACTGAATCGATTCACGGGTGTGAAAGCACCCTTGGGTTAAGTTTGTTCCCATTTTGCCACAAACATAACAAAATTCTTTGCAGCTGATTTGGCGGAAGTGTTAAATGGATGCGAAAATCTAAATCAATAGCATGTTAAAATCTGTTGGGCGGTGCTGCCAAATCGGGCAGGAGAAACAAGAGGATGCGAAACTGAAAATTGCTCCATATTTTTAATTCCTGTACAGAGAGGTCACGTTTTGATCTTTTATTGGCCTCGCGCAATCACATCCCTGCTAAAAAATCCAGCTTAAACCAGCCTAGGCTGGTTTTAGCTGGTCGACCAGGCTGGTTTTAGAGGGGTTTTGGCCACTTTCAGGCTGGTTTCCAGCCATTTCCACCCTGGTCTTAGCTGGTCAGGCTGGAAAATGACCAGCTAAATCCAGCTAAAACCAGCGTGACCAGCCTGGTTCAGGTGGGGATCGAACACGGATCGACAGCATGGCAAGCCAACGTGCTGACCTCTGGACCACAATGGTACTGTTATGTTTGTGTGGCCGGAATTATACTTAATCCCTTCAGGCAACATTTTACTCATGGGGCTGCGAGACAATAAATAAGAAGAGCGGAGCTGCGGCAAAATAATGGATAAAGAGAGTGAGGCTATGGTCAAATAAGTAAATAAATGAAAAAAAGTGTAACTGCGACTGCTGCTTTATCCATTCGCCATGCTGGAGAGGAACAGTCTGCGCAAATTGAGTGCATAGTGGGTGTCCTTGACTACAGCTCTCCTCTGATTGGCTGAAAGGTACGAGTTGCCCTGACTCTGCCAGCAAAGTCTCCAGGGGGAGTCGTACGTGAAAGAGGATTAGCACATTCTCATTCAGGATGAACTCGCAACTTTTAAACATTCAAAACTTTTTGTACACTCTTATACATTTGCAAATGATGTTTTGCATTTGTGAAACGTATTTTATGAAAATGTATTTTTATTTTGTGCACATGAATTTTTTTTAATATAAATAAATATTTTACGCACATGAATTTAATTTTATGCACGTAAATTTGGCTACGCATGTGTACATCGTGTCTTTTGCGTGAATTATTATTGAGTCTAATCTGTCTCCATAAAGAAGTGTTTAAAAACTGTGCAGCGACACCAGATTTAATTATTGCCGCTGTTTTTGTTTAAGTTATAATGTAACAAAGGGAGTCCAACTTTTTTGTTAGTTTCAATGGAAGTAATTTAAAATAAGGTTAATTTCCAACAACTAACCCTAACAGATATGACAAATAGATGCATTCTTAGTTGTAGTTAATGCATTTGCTAATGTTAACAAATGTGACCCTGGACCACATAACATGTCATAAGTGTCGATTGCTTTGAATTGAGATTTTTACATCACGTGAAAGTAGAATAAAGCTATACACTGATGTGTGGTTTGTTAGGATAGAGTTAATATTTGCCTGAGCTATTAAAATATCTAGATTCTGGATGAGGGTAGGCCAAGGTGGAGTCTCTCTCTGATCCCCTGGGCTCTGCGATGGTTGTGGGAAATCCAAACTAAACCAAAACAAACGATGGCTTAAGCTTTCCTAACTTGTTATGCTAATTTAAGACAAAATTTGTTGTGTTTGAACGAAAGCCCACTAAGATCGCCATGTTTAAATATTATTATAATTGTTATTGTGTAAATATGTGTTCAAAAACGCACGCAAAACCCAGAGTGTCCACTTTTATGCCACTTCAAATCGCGTGTACAGAATTCGTTTGGGAAACAGCGTCCATTTATGGGTATTTAAAAACCCATTTTCAAGATTTGATCCAATCCCTTATCCAAAATCCTAGCGGATTACTTTCGAAAAACCGGGCCCTGGTTCTTTGCGATGGTTGTGGAAATGGCAAATTCAACCAAAACAAATGATGGCTTATGACTGGCAATGAAAATTGGAGAAAATAATAATAATCTAGAATCTGAGTATTCCAAAAACAAATCTAGTACTGAGAAAATCTCAAAAGTTTTCCCAATTAAGCTCTTAGAAATGCATATTCGTAAGTTTTGCCATGTTTACAGTATGACATTTATAAAATATCTACACGGAACACGATATTTACTTGACATTCTAATAACTTATTAGACAAAATATTAGACAAAAAAGAAAGAGAACAATGTATATTTTTGACTCATTCAGTGTATATTTTGACTACTGCCAAAAATATACCCTGCTGAAAAAAACAGCTTAAACCAGCCTAGGCTGTTTGGCTGGTTTTAGCTGGTCGAACCGGCTGGTTTTAGAGGGGTTTTGGCCATTTCCAGGCTGGTTTCCAGGCATTTCCAGCCTGGTCTTAGCTGGTCAGGCTGGGAGATGACCAGCTAAAACCAGCTTGAACAGCCTAGCCAGGCTGGGAGCCCAGCCAAAACCAGCTATATCCAGCTTAAACCAGGCTGGTCAAGCTGGTTTTAGCTGGATTTTGCTGGTCAGTTTCCAGCCTGACCAGCTAAGACCAGGCTGGAAATGGTCAAAACTCCTCTAAAATCAGCCTGGTCGACCAGCTAAAACCAACCAACCAGCCTAGGCTGGCTTAAGCTGGATTTTTCAGCAGGGTACCCATGCAAAACAAGTCAGTTTTGTGGTCCAGGATAATAAATGTTGCCTTATTGTATTTATAGTATCTAAAGTTGGTCTATACAGCTCACAGTCCACCGTTAACCATACAGAAAATTGTAAACAAGTGACCAACTTTAAATATATTTTCAGTATCGGCGGTGAAAGTCGAACCTCAATATGTTGAGTTGACAGTGTGAACTCTTCAGTCCAGCAGAGAGCCGCTTGACTCCTGAATCCTGCAGGTCATTGTTACTCAGGTCCAGCTCTCTCAGTGGTGAATTAGAAGATTGTAGAGCTGAAGACAAACGTTCACAGCTCTGATCAGAGAGTTGACATCCAGCAAGTCTATAATGGAGAATGACACATGAGGAGGATGAGGACAAAATTTATGTTTTATTTATTGTTTGCATGACGACTGATGAAGGTCATGAACATGGGGGATTTGAATTTGACGGTTATTTAAAGTGGAAAAAATACCAAATGGATCACACTCATCGGATCCCTGCTGAAAAAAACAGCTTAAACCAGCATAGGCTGATTGGCTGGTTTTAGCTGGTCGACCAGGCTGGTTATAGAGGGGTTTTGGCCACTTCCAGACTGGTTCCCAGCCATTTCCAGCCTGATCTTAGCTGGTCAGGCTGGGAGATGACCAGCTAAAACCAGCTTGACCAGCCTAGCCAGGTTGGGGGCCCAGCCAAAACCAGCTATGTCCAGCTTAAACCAGGCTGGTCAAGCTGGTTTTAGATGGATTTAGCTGGTCATTTTCCAGCCTGACCAGCTAAGACCAAGCTGGAAATGGCTGGAAAACAGCCTGGAAATGGCCAAAACCCCTCTAAAACCAGGCTGGTCGACCAGCTAAAACCAGCCAACCAGCCTAGGCTGGTTTAAGCTGGATTTTTCAGCAGGGATAACACATTATTTTTAAGTGGTTTACTAGCGTCACCACCTTCTTTTGACATATTACCTTGTTAAATTGTTATATATCATAACAAATTGCCTTTCATTTGGTTCAAACAGACAGCAAGGATTCTCCTTTCATTTAAACATGCTACGTCTGTGTTCAGGAATTGATATTTTTAAACAATATTGTGTATCTCTTCTAGGGAGTGTATGACTATCAGACCTCAGCACGTTGAGTTGACAGTGTGAACTCTTCAGTCCGGCAGAGATCAGCTTCACCCCTGAAACCTGCAGGTCATTGTTACTCAGGTCCAGCTCTCTTAGTTGGGAGTTTGCTGATTGTAGAGCCGAAGCCAAACTCGGACACTGTTGATCAGAGAAGCAACATCCAGCAAGTCTACAACACAAGATCAAATAGTGCGGTGAGAAGGAGACTGGTGGTTAAAGTCTTGTTTTTAGAGTTTCGCACCTTGTGTGATGTTACACGGTTGATGTGAAGTGATGCAACAAACTCCAGTGACAAGCAATTCGTCTGTCCACATCAGATTCAACATGATTATCATTTAAACACCACAAGGATGAGCACTTGTGTGTTTGGAGACATGTAAGTTTTGTTTTATGTCACACAATTAATGTAAACAGCTCATGAACACTCTGACTGTTAACTTAAACCTTCTCTAACTTTATTAATGATTACTTTATTTACAAGTGGTCTTTCTAAAAAAATTGGATGCAATCAGAGTACAGATGTTTGTTAAGCACACAAGATCATTTATCTGCTGTCAAAAACTAGCCTACCTGCCATCTAATGTTAATAAGACTAACCTGGAGTGTCTACTGTTACAGACTAGCTTAGAGTGCCATTAGCTGCTAACAAATAGAAACTAGTCTAGACCACCATTGGCTGTTGAAAACTAGCCTAGACTATCACCTGCTGTTAAAAACTAGCCTAGAGCGCCATTTACTGTTAATGAAACTAACCTGGAGTGTCCTCTGCTGTGCCAAACTAGCCTAAATTGCCATTTGCTGTTAACAAATAGCCTAAAGCTCTATCTACTGTTATAAACTAGCCTAGAGTACCCTCTGCTGTTAAAAACTAGCCTAGGCTGTCATCTGCTGGTAAAAACTAGCCTTGACCATAATCTGTTGTTAAAAACTAGCCTTGACCGTAATCTGCTGTTAAAAACTAGCCTAGAGCGCCATTTGCTGTTAATGTAACTAACCTAGAGCACCATCTCCTGTTCAAAACTAGCCTAGAGTGCCATATGCTGTTTAAAACTAGCCTAGAGCACCATCTGCTGTTCAAAACTAGCCTAGAGCGCCATCTGTTGTTCAAAACAAGCCTCAAGCCCCACCTGCTGTTAAAAAACTAGCCTCGAGCACTATCTGCTGTTAAAAACTAGCCTAGACCGTAATCTGCTGTTAAAAACTAGCCTAGAGCGCCATTTGCTGTTAATGTAACTAACCTAGAGCACCATCTGCTGTTCAAAACTAGCCTAGAGAGCCATCTGCTGTTCAAAACTAGCCTAGAGAGCCATCTGCTGTTCAAAACAATTCTCAAGCCCCATCTGCTGTTAAAAAACTAGCCCCGAGCACTATCTGCTGTTAAAAACTAGCCTAGATCATAATCTGCTGTTAAAAACTAGCCTAGATCATAATTTGCTGTTAAAAACTAGCCTAGACCGTAATCTGCTGTTAAAAACTAGCCTAGAGCACCATTTGCTGTTAATGTTACTAACCTAGAGCACCATCTGCTGTTCAAAACTAGCCTAGAGCGCCATCTGCTGTTCAAAACAAGCCTCAAGCCCCATCTGCTGTTAAAAAACTAGCCTCGAGCACTATCTGCTGTTAAAAACTAGCCTAGACCATAATCTGCTGTTAAAAACTAGCCTAGACCGTAATCTGCTGTTAAAAACTGGCCTAGAGCACCATTTACTGTTAATGAAACTAACTTGCAGTGTCATATTTAGTTAAAAACTAGCCTAGGCCATTATTTGCTGTTAAAAACTGGCCTAGAGCACCATTTACTGTTAATGAAACTAACTTGCAGTGTCATATTTAGTTAAAAACTAGCCTAGACCATTATTTGCTGTTAAAAACTGGCCTAGAGCACCATTTACTGTTAATGAAACTAACTTGCAGTGTCATATTTAGTTAAAAACTAGCCTAGACCGTCATCTGCTGTTAAAGACCAACCTAGAGCGCCATTTACTGTTAATTAAACTAACTTGGAGTGTCATATGCAGTTACAATCTAGCCTAGACCATCTTCTGCTGTTAATGGAACTAACTTGGAGTGTCATCTGTTGTTACAAACTGGCCTAGAGTGCTATTTGCAGTAAACAACTTGCCTAGAGTGCTATTTACTGTTAGAAACTAGCCTAGCGCACCCTCTGCGGTTACTAGCATAGAGAGGTCTGGTGTCCTGCAGATTTTAGCTCCAACCCTAATCAAACACACCAGAACAAGCTAATCAAGGTCTTACTAGGTATACTTGAAACACCCAGGCAGGTGTGTTGAGGCAAGTTGGAGATAAACCCTGCAGTGCACTGGACCTCAATGAACGAGATTGGTGACCCCTGGCCTAGACCGTCATCTGCTGGTAAAACTAGCCTAGATTGTCAGTGGCAATAGCCTAGCAGTTAGTGTGCTAACATAGTGCATCAATATGCTTCAGGCGCTCGTGGACCTTTCCTGATCCTACTCTCCTTTTAAGAGTTCACACTTAGCTGATGATTGATTATAAAGCATGTTGGGCTTGCTGTCCCGGGAGAGAGCCCTGAGCTCAGAAGATCCTCGAGCCTGGGGCTCCCTCCCATTTGAAGGGCAAGAGGGGAGTTTGAGCTCAGGTAGGTCTCGAGAACTCCCCTGGTTAGTTATGTCTTATGACAGATTATAGGGATTGCTACGGAGAGTTATACAGCTGAGCTCATCTATAGTGGCAATCTGGTTACGTCAATTCACCGGTGGGAAGAAACCAGGGAACCTTGGGAAAACCCATGTGAGTATTGGGAGAACATGTAAACTCTACACAGAAACGTCGACTGGCCTGGTAAGGACTTGATCCAGTGATGTTCTTGCTGTGAAACAACACTGCTTACCACTGTGCCGCCCTATCGAGGAAAAGAGGGGGAGAGTAGGGGTGGAAGAGGGGATTCTTCAAGACGAAGATAAGTGAGCTAAGAAATTCTGGGTATTTATAGTGTGCTATTAATCATCTGACTGGTGAATCATGTGTTAGATAATGCGGGACCAGTCATGGTCAATCATAAGGACATGATCCCCTCGAAACTAGTTTAGAAATTAACTTCATTCATCTCTCTTCAACTTCAATTTCTACTAACTATTTTTTTTACCAGAGCTGTACTCATGTGTTTGTACTCAAATACTTACAGAGCTTTTCTGCTGTTCACCACAGCTGGTAGCAGTCTCTTCCGATCATCATCTAATACGTCATATTTCATGAGCTCGAACTCATCCAGCACGTCCCCAGACGTCTGAAGCATGTAGCCTACTGCTGAGAAGACAGCCTGAGACTGTCTGTTCTTTGAACGTTCCCCTGATTTCACAAGCTTCTCAACATCCGTGTATAGACTCTGATCATTCATTTCCAACAGACAGAAGAACAGACTCATGGATTTGTTGTCAGAAATACAGTAATATCCTGTCATTAGGGATTTGATGTGTCGGAGAAAATCCCTGATAGTACTTGAGCTGTACTCTGTGCGTGGCAGTAGATCCTTTAAAAGGATCTGATTGTACTCCTGCGCAATGGCCAACAGGAAACGCACGAAAAGATCCAGGAGTCCACTTTCAGTATGAAGGGTTTTGGAAACAACTAATTTTAGTAGCAGGAACAAACTGATTTTCGATCGACTCAGTTTGACCTTGTTTCTCTCGTCTAGAAAACAGTCCATGTCCTCCATGTTTCTCGTTAGGTAGGAGTGTAAAATATAGAAGGCAGCCAAAAACTCCTGAAAGCTCAGATGGATGAAGCTGTAGACTTTCCTCAGATGAAGGACAGATTCCTCCTGAAGGATCTCAGGGCAGATCCAAGAACAACCCGAGGTTTCGCTGACATCTATGCCACTCTCAATCAAGTCCTCCTCGTAGAACATCACATTGCCCTTGATCAGCTGTTTGAAAGCCAGTTTGGCAATCTTCACCATCACATCTCTGTTGGACTGCCGGAGTTTCTCAGGATCTCTCTCTTCATGCTTCTGGTTCATCTTGTTGAATTAGCAGGAATTTGATGAACATTTCAGTCAGAGTTTGAGGGATTTCTGCACTCCGATCTTCTTCCAGGAGCTTCTGAACCACAGTGGCAGATATCCAGCAGAAGATGGGTATGTGGCACATGATGTGGAGGCTATTTGCTCTTCTGATGTGGGAGACGATTCTGTCGGCTTGATCTTCATCACTGATTCTCTTCCTGAAATATTCCTCCTTCTGAGGATCAGTGAATCCTTGAATCTCTGTCAAACGGTTGATGTATTTGGAGGGGATCTGACTGGTTGATGCTGGTCTGGA
Organism: Danio rerio; assembly: GCF_052040795.2. Lineage (NCBI taxonomy): Eukaryota > Metazoa > Chordata > Actinopteri > Cypriniformes > Danionidae > Danio > Danio rerio. The sequence goes on along the minus strand of NC_141024.2, from coordinate 71,145,682 downwards.
GGTGATCCAGATGAGAGCAGATGGAAGCAGATCTCCTTTGAGGATGCTTGATATCAACACACCAACTGATGAAGATTCATTCACGTCGCAAACTTTCTCATCCTCTGAAAACTTCAGTGTGATTCTGCTTTCATCCAAACCATCAAAGATGAACACAACTCTACATTGCTCATAAATCTTAGGCTCCAGATCCTCAAGTTCGGGATGAAACTCGAGTAAAAGTCTGTGAAGACTGTACTGATAATTTTTGATCAAGTTCAGCTCTCGAAATGGAAGCACGAACACAAAATCTACATCCTGATTGGCTTTACCTTCACTCCACTCCAGAACGAACTTCTGCACAGAGACGGTTTTTCCAATCCCAGCGATGCCTTTGGTAAGAACCGTCTTGATCTGGTCCTTCTCATCAAGTTCTGGGTCGGGTGGGTGTTTCAAGATGCCATTGCCACAGACTGGATTGTCTTGTGAGCGTTGTAGTCTTGGTAATCTCTCCATGCGTAAAAACTCATGTTCATCATTTACTCCTTCACTCTCTCTTTCTATGATGTAGAACTGTGTGAAGCCCTTGTTCAGGAGAGTTTGATTCCTTTGCACATTGATGATCTCAAATAATCTCTCATACTTGCTCTTCGCGATGGTTTTGTGTTGGTCTTTGACTCTCTGTAGTTCACCTACTGGCAAGCGAGAATCTTGATCATCTCTATCCCCACAACAGAATCAAAAAGAACAAGACAAAGAGTTAATTAGATCATGGGCACTGTGACTAGAGGCGAAAATAAAAACTCACATATGTGCTAGAACAAGGGGCGAAGCAGTGGCGCAGTAGGTAGTGCTGTCACCTCACAGCAAGAAGGTCGCTGGTTTGAACCTCAGCTCAGTTGGCATTTCTGTGAGGAGTTTGCATGTTCTCCCTGCGTTCGCGTCCAAAGACATGCTGAATTGGGTAGGCTAAATTGTCTGTAGTGTATGAGTGTATGAGGGTGACAGGCCCAGACGACAGGCCGGCCGGAAGGTGTAAAAAAAGTCGTTATTGTATGGACAAGTCTAAATGGAGGACTTGTTCCAAAGAGCCGACCCCGCAACCATACGGGACTAAAGCCTGATTTATACTTCTGCGTCAAGTGACCGGCGTAACACACGGTGCATGCAACGAGCGTGGCTGTGCATTTATACTTCTGCATGCGGTCTCTGTTGGTCTGCATTAACACTTCCGAAACGCTAGTTGGCAGTGAGGTGTAAATCTTTCTATGTGTCGAGTTTCTTCGCTGCTTTTTTGCGTTTCCTGAACATTTCCTGGTTGTACAAGTGGCTCAAACTCGCTCGTTTTGAGGCAGGAACCGGCGGACGTGCAACAACTTTAACTATGAGGTAAACACAAAACCAAACTATCCATCCGGAGCTCCTTAACGGGACTCCACACTTGTAAACAATCGCTCGCGCCATTCGCGCGGCTCTCGGTCCTGCCCCGACTCGTCAGCGCTACCAAGCCGACCAATCACAGAGCTTGCGCTATGCGTTGTTGTGACGTGTAGTTACATTTTTTGAGAGGTGCACGTCAGCTACGGCGAACCCTAGGCCAACCCTAACAGCAAAACTGTGGCAAATTTTGATTGTAAAAAAGATATAATTTTTAACAGTTTTTCATAAATTACCACAAAGTTATAATCATTTTGATAACACCCGTGTCACTATATGAAATTTCGTCCTTATAAAGAACCAAAAACCAGTATAAACACACCAAAGTCACACTCACCTGGGTACACAGGTGGATCCTTCATCACTGAGTGTTTGACTTAAGGATTCGTCGCTCTTCACACTGCTGGACTCTGGTGAAGACTCTTTGTTTTTCTGATACTGAACAACATCCTCCTCCTTTTTGTCCATGTTGAGGCTCAATTTAGAGAAAGTGTTCTTCAGTGCTGCAATGGTAATTTCAATTCTGAAAGAACAAAAAGATGACATTTCACATGACTTTCTTTATTGTCAATTTGTCACAAGATGATATCGGCATTTCACTGTACCAAAGGCCTATTTTAATTACTCTTATTAGTTTAATGTGGTATCTGTAGACTAATTAATTAATTGACAGCGCTACTCTAGTCTTGCCGCAATTCAATAATTCAATACAGTGCATCTGGAAAGTAGTGCTTCACTATTTCCACAATTATTTATGTTACAGCCTTATTCCAAAATGAAAACTCATTTATTTTCTCAACATTCTACACACAATACCCTATAACACAAAGGTGAAAAAAGAGTTTTTGAGATTGTTGCAAATTTATTAAAAATAAAAAACCTAAAAAATCACATGTACATCAGTATTCACAGCCTTTAGCGTGAAGCTCTAAATTGAGCTCAGGTACATTCTGTTTCCACTGATCATTCTTGAGATTTTTCAGCAGCTTCATTGGAGTTCACCTTCGGTCAATTCAGTTGATTGGACATGATTTAAAAAGGCATACACCTGTCTATATAAGGTCCCAGGGTTGACAGTGCATGTCAAAGCATAAACCAAGCATGAAGACAAAGGAATTGTTTGTAGACCTCAGAGACAGGATTGTCTCAAGGCACAAGGGTGGGGAAGGTTACAGAAACATTTCTGCTACTCTGAAATTTCCAATGATCACAGCAGCCTTTATCATCTGTAAGTGGAAGATGTTTGGAACCACCAGGACTCTTCCTAGAGCTGGCCGTCCGACTAAGCTGAGTGATCAGGGAAAAGGGCCTTAGTCTGGAAGTTGATCAATAACCTGATGGTCACTCTGTCTAAGCTCCAGCGTTCTTCTGTGGAGAGAGGAGAACCTTACAGAAGGACAACCATCTGTGCAGCAATCCACCAATCAGGCCTGTATGGTAGAGTGGCCAGACGGAAGACACTCCCCGCCTGGAATTTGCCTAAAGGCATCTGAAGGACTCTCAGACCATAAAGCCTAGTTCACACTACAGGATTTTAAACATCAGCAGATCGCTGTGCTGTTCACACTACATGACTTGACTTTGTGTCTTTTGATCTCTGTGGTGTTCACACTACGCAACACTCCGTGAACGATCCACAAGAGGGGGGTCACACACTACATGATCTGGCAACATCTCATTCCCCATCAGCTCATTCAAGCTACCAAACCACAGCCAATGAAAATTTGAGGGAGGAGTCGTCAGAAAAAAGCTGAACACTATTGGCTGCTTGTGTGCTGATGACATCACTGACAGCGTTTCAAGCTTTGGAGAAAGCATTTAAAAACATCGTCAAATCAGCTGATTTATCAGCGGATTAATCACTCATCTGCAAGGTTTGAGTGGATAGATACACAGAGAGTTTTTAATTTTTGTAATTTTATAACTCTTTGAAATAAAACTAACATATTTATAACACCCTGCCGTTTTCTAACTATCAGTGTATTTCTTTCTGACATTGTTATTTTTTTTATTACAAAACAGTAAAGAACTGAGCATTTCTGCCTTAAATTACCATATTGGTCAAAATGACTGCATGCATGTCTGATACTTTTCGCTGTGACTTTAAATATGTGTGCATTTTCTTGCCTGGCAACTTCCTGCTAACATAAACAAAACTTTCTGATGGCAAAAACATCAATTTACCTCAGATATCTTTCAAAACAGCATATTCTGTGCTGTTAAATAGCTCCTGTTTGAAAGTGAAAATGAAAGCCAAGCCTTTAAGTGTTTTAGTATCTTAACTACATATTTATAGGCTGTATTACCAAAAAAATATTATATTTTTAGGGTAATGGTGTCATTAGATATGATGCCAGACATTCAAAGCTTAATTTTAATATCTCAATAATAGCTTTGAATGTAAATATGTTGTGACAATATGGCGTTTTATATGAGAACGGTCAGAATGAGCAGTATGGTAATTCTAATAGTTACAGAATTCTAGTTCCACTGTTAATATAGCCTACTCTCATGTCTGTGCTAACGCAGAATGAAGCGAGTGCGCTGATGCCCATTCTGACCAATCACAGATGTTTCTGCTGAGCTCCTGAACACACAGCCATTCAGCTCATGCTGATATGCTCTCTCATTGGCTGTAGCTCGTCACTACATCTGACCACACGTGGGGTTGTGTCGGCCGACTGCTCTGGAATATTTAGCATGCTGAATGTTGGATTTCCGTCTGCGAGGTGTCGGCGACGCGTCAGCGAGCCTCGTTGATGCGTTGCTCAGTAGTTCACACATAAAGAGCGGCGAGCGCCGAGCACCCGCAGATTTCTTCCCGATCACAGCCCGATCTGTCGGCGAGCTCGTTAACTTCCAAATCAGGCTCAAATCAGGCTTAAAATCCTTTAGTGTGAACTAGGCATAAGAAACCAAATTCTTTGGTCTGATTAGACTAAATTGAACTCTTTGAATACGATTCATAATAAAAGTCTAAAAAATCCACAAGCTACAACTTCTTAACACAATTATCATAAAACATGACAATAATAAAAATACTTTGAAAACCTAAAAAGCAATACATAGTGCATCATCAGCACTGATAATATAGGTAAGGGAAATCTAATTCTGAAAAAAACAAGACAATAAAGTTTTACAGCACCTAATGCAGTGTTCATTCACAGTTCCTAAAGGCTGATTTATACTTCTGCGTCAAACGCCGGCGTATGCTACGGCGCTGACGCATAGCCCTTCGCCGTGGCCGTCGGCGTCACTGACGTGCACCTCTCAAAAAATGTAACTACACGTCGCAACAATGCGTAGCGCAAGCTCTGTGATTGGTCGGCTTGGTAGCGCTGACGAGTCTGGGCGGGACCGAGAGCCGCGCGAATGGCGCAAGCGATTGTTTACAAGTGTGGAGTCCCGTTAAGGAGCTCCGGATGGAAAGTTTTGTTTTGTGTTTACCTCATAGTTAAAGTTGTTGCACGTCCGCCGGTTCCTGCCTCAAAATGAGCGAGTTTGAGCCACTTGTACAACCTGGAAGTGTTCAGGAAAAGCTAAACAGAAGCGAAGAAACTCGACACAGAGGAACATTAACACCTCACTGCCAACTAGCGTTTCGGAAGTGTTAATGCAGACCGACAGAGACAGCGCGCAGAAGTATAAATGCACAGCTACCGCATTGCATGCGCCGTGGGTTACGCCGGTCACTTGACGCAGAAGTATAAACCAGGCTTAAGCTTGCTTTGAACACGGAAACAGCAGTGTATGATGGGTGAATGATATGATATTATAAATGTACATACTAGAGTCACAGAGCAATCATAAAATATACGGGAAGGTACACCTCACCAAACTCTCAGTAGGATTAATTCAAGCTTAAGAGCGGAGCCGGAGGTTTGAAAGAGCTTATATAACACTGACAAAACAAAACAAGGTGTGTCTAGTCAAACACTGGCTCCCTGTGTGCAGCTACATTTAAAAGCTCAGTATGTAATTTAAACAAAGGCGTGTTTTGTTGATCAATCACTGACTAATTTGATTTATGTCATTTTCGCCACTAGATGGCGTGTATTCACGACAAACAAATGCGTATTTTGATGACGCAGTGAGTGTGGAATCCACACACTGTAAATGATATGGACGTAGTATCCATGACGTCACCCATAGGTTTCTGAAGAGCACAAATGTAGCAACAAGTAGGCGTGGCCAACCGGCGCCATTTTGTTCGCGCGTCATCGCTCCAACTGGGGGCAACCAAACAAAGCGCAAAGAGAAATGCTACAGATGCCTGCTAGCAATTTGCTCAGATGGGCTTTTCTTAGGGTAAAATGCTTAATACTTCATTACCTGAGACTCGTTTGTGTTCTGACCACTTGTGCTTGGTTGTATACTATATCAATAAAGGGTTTAGACTTGTAAAAACACTGCTGTAATACACTGAGCCACTAAACATTGTTCTTAAGACGTTTTTCCAAAGGAGGAAAACCCGAATTACTTCTAAATACTTCAAATATAGTCTGTGTTAGTAAATGCAAGGCTAACGCCAGGCATAACACTGTATGACAACGCTTCAGAAGACTGTTCTAGAGCCTACAGCTAATCAATCTGTCAGATTCTGGAGTGCATTACAGGTCTCAAGTAAAGTATAAACGATAAATTATCGTAAGAAAAACAAATACATTTGTAGAGATGGCATATAAGTATATAATTTCACTCACCTGGGAAATGGAGGCAACTTGAATGGTTTGTGAGCACAATTAAGTGCACACAGCATGCCAGATCATCGGACAATTGTAGGAAATAATTCCATAAAGCAACCGACTGTGTAGTCACATAAAACAACACAAAAATCCCGTATATGTAATGTATGCACAGAGTTCAGCAGCTAATCAGCCGGAATCAGTTGAGGTGATGTGACGGCGACCAGCGAGACCTAGCTGTCACCTTCTGTTGCCACATCTTACTTATGCAGACTTAATATAAGTTAATATAAACGAAATGCATGAGTAATAAAAAAATTCACCCCCCTCAGAGTTGTCATGAAGGGTAATATTAGCTATATGAACCAAAATCGTTCTTTGTACCAGGCTGTAAACATCTTTTTTTCTGCTGTATTGTTGGCCATTTTAACAGTGGGTCCAATAGAAATTTGCTCTATATGGAGCCAGGACTAGCGGAATATTGATGAATTGCAGTTTCAGTTACTTCCGTATTAGCTTAATGAGGGAGAGCGGGAGTTTTGCCGCTTGGTGGAAACATGAGAATTGTGGTCTTCGTTGTCCTATGGGACTCCTACAAAAATCATGTTGATGATGGGTAAAATATTCAGCACTTATAATCATGGTAGTATGAAGCAGAGTAAATACGCTTTTTGCTCATGTTTTCTGTTGATGTTTAACGCCTCGTGACTAAATAAAGGCTGCCAATGTAATCGTGCACATTATTGCGCAAAACGGCATCATTTTTAAAGAAATGACTTATGCTTGTTTTTTTTTTTGTTGCACAGCGTCAAAACCTCTTCCAATCGGATTGGCACTTTTGTTTAGTGCACGGAGCTGCTAAAGTTGCAGTAGACAGCACTCGGAGGCGCTCAAGCGCAAAACTCAATGCGAGCGCACATTGAAGAAGATGCCCAGAGGCGATATGAACATGGAGCTGCTTATTGCACTGGTGAACAATAATCATTTCTTCATCGCTAGAGCTGGAGCTGCTACTTGAACCATCCATGCTTGTTCGAATCGCCAGTAACTTTAATGCTGCGTTCACACCAGACGCGGAACACACGTCAAGCACGAGTGATTTACATGTTAAGTCAATGCAAATGCGCGAATAGACATCCTGCGGCGCGATACGTGAATGGCGCGGAGCGAATGACGCCAATTGCGAGGTGCGAATAGCGCGATACAGGTGAGGCGAATTGAGCGTTTGACGCGCTTAACGAGCGTTTCGTGCGAATCTCTCGAGTTCGAAAATCTGAACTTCAGCGGACATTCGCGCCGCGTTAACCAATCAGAAGCTTGCTCTTGTGGGGGCGTGATTGTGATGTAGAACCTGTTGATGGTGTCCTGTGGGAAATCCTCCAGGCGACACCGACACCAAGTCATCAAACTGGGCTTGGCTCAGTCAGAGGCACCGCTGAAAGTCTCCGTCATCCAGGTTCAGTTTCTGGAGGAGGGTATGAGCTCACAGAGCTGGAGGCACCTCTGAAAGGATGCAGTGGACTCAGACACGGCCCTAAACATATCGACGCTGTTTTTCAGTCTCCATAAAGCACATAAACACTGTTATTTTCTTAATAAAATCCATGTTAGCCATTTAGCTATGAAGCTAGAGTCACCGGGCAGACAGAAGCCCTGCCCATCATGCGAATCCGCATCTGTTTTGAAGTGAATTTGACACGCGATTGAAGCGGATTTGACGCGCGAATGAAGCGGGGGTTGACGCGCGAATGAAGCGAGTAAACTCAAATGTTCACGCGGCTATTTACGCGCGAATAGCGCGATTTATCCGCGTCTGCCGTGAACACAGCAAAAACAACAAGCGCGTCAACTTCGGTGTTACAAGCGGGTGTCAGTAGCTTAAAGTTGTGTAGCGCCATCTAACTTCAAGGAGTGATTTAGCATATACTTCTATTCAACGCCAGTGAAAATCGATTGGTTTTAAATTCGGAAAAACATGTCGAAAAGCGCTGACCATAAACGCAAACACAAAGCATCCCGGTGTGTACGAGTCTTAAGGGTGTTGAAGTGAAACAAGAGAAATGCTAAAGCATGAGGCGGCACGAAACAGCAGAGCTTTTATTATGCCACAGTCCACCACTTCCAGTTCTTCAGCTCGTGAACACGTGGAGAAGAAGCCGAGCCATTTTATCAGACTAAATACATTTTAGACTTCAGTTATAATGCTGCTCTGTGCAGTCTAATAAAACACAACGTATTAAAGCCTTGCTGATGTTTCCCTGTCAAACCAAAGCAGAAATCAAGAGTGTGTGGAGTCATCAGCATGAACACACAGCACACACTCTTTAAACGTCGAACAAAATAGCTAGCAAAGGTTGTAAATAAATGCAGCAATGTATCAGGGCTGAAGTTTCCTGGTTTATCTTATTTGTTTATATTCAGGTGCTAAAGAAAACCCATCATATTACATCTGAAAAAACTATCCTCTGTATATTTGTAAAGGGTTCCAGTAGCTAAAACAGATTTGACCGATCATTTATCTCTCATGCGATTAATTTTGTATTTAATTTTGACTGTCAATTTAAACATTATTAACAATGTGTTTGTTGATTTTTGTTTTTAATGTGTTACTAGTGCTGTCTGTTTTTGTATGTGGTCTAAACAAAAAGAAAAAATCTATCATACCAATCAATAATACCCACATTAAAAAAATAATAATAGTAAAAACTATCATGTTTTCATCATAATATTGTGAATACTTGAATTAATCAGTTGTGGTAATTATATGGATCCCATGCAACAACTATAGTAATGACCCAATACTGTACACTAAGCTTTCTACAACTATAGTACTACACTACAGTTTACTGTAGTAAAAAACTATGGTAAGTATACTATGGTATTTATTAGTTCATCAGTTCACTACGGTTAATATACAGTACAATGTAGCATTCAATGAACAATGACTAGTGAATCTTCTCATTCAACACACTTTACTATAACATTTACTATAGATTACTACAGTATTTTATCCTGTGGAAAATTTTAATAATATAAGTTTAAATTTATATTGATTTCTGATTTTAGTAAGAGTTTTAAAGCATTGCAGACTATAGTTAATGTGTCAGTATTAGCTTTACTTACTGTATTCTGTCAGTATATTCAGATCATATGAAGCTTTTCTCCACTGTCCTCTTCTTCATATTCATTCATACTTTTCCTCTTGTGAGTCCACACAGCCCCAGATGTACTGTGACATTGTACGCAGGTGTGAATTGCTTCAATATAACTTTTATTTCTCCACTTCCGTGGTTCATGTCATCAGCTTGTTGACAGGACTTTTATTTTGGTCTTGCAGTGTGATGTCATAGGGCTGCTGCAGGAGTCGTCTGATGAGAGGTTTGTTTTAAAGTAGATCGATTCGTGTTTTATTCTGTCTGTCGAATTAATTTTTCAATGTTTATTTTTTTACAAGCGATGCTAAATTATTGTTTACAAATGAATGCAGCTTTTTAACCCGTTATCTAACGTCAAAGAAGGTTATTTTGTGTAGGTAAAGCACAAGTAAACGTGAACTTCCAATCAATTTACCTCAACAAGCACATTCATTAAATGCAGAGCAAACACAAACGTGTGAAGTGACAACATTTTAACGCTACAAACCAACTGAAAATGATTCCACATGGGGAAAAATACATTAGTAATTGATTAAATTAAATACTGTAGTGTCTTTAAACCATACTATACTATAGTAAAGTTTATATTGAGGTAAAGTTGGTTTCATATTCGCACATTTAGTCTTTCCCATTAACATTTTTGGAAATTCTAATTATTTAATCATATTAGCAGCCAACAACCATCAAATTACAGCATTGTTGTTCACAGTCGACTAAATAGTGCTAATGTTGTTTTGAAGTCAAGCTTACATGTGATTTCAGTCCGAATATTCAAAGTACCATGGCAAACAATGTGCGGAGCTGTCACTGAACGAATGTGCGGATATAAAACCAACTTTACCTCAATAAAGTTTATTACACAGTATGTTATTTACAGCTCCTTGTAAATGAATGCTCCAGCATACAATAGTATTAACTATAGTGAACTGATAGACTGTAATATCACTGTGTGGTATACTTTATTATTCGCTTCAGTAAGGTGTGGTAAATAATGTAGTGTACTTTACTCTTTACTGCAGTAAAATGTGGTGTATTGTAGTATAAATATTAATATGTAGTAATATATTATAATTGTGTTTGTGTGTGTGTGTGTGTGTGTGTGTGTGTGTGTGTATATATATATATATATATATATATATATATATTTATATTTATATTTATACAACAGTCTGTCTGGTTCTCTAATCTGATTGGCTGATAGCCGTGATCTATTTAAGTACTATCAGCACCCGTACAGCCTCTTTACCCTTTGTGTATTACTCCGCCCACATGTAGCCAGCAAAAAGCAGACACCACAGATCTAAAGTTTAAAAGATGCTTGCTCAGCTGTTTAACTGTCAGCTTATGATTTGAATCCAACGCGGAAGAAAGTAGTTCCTCATGCAAAAGGGTTTTTGAGACTCTCCGAGTTTGATTTTGTTTTTACATACACAATTATGCCGTCAAACTGTTGTATAAATGCAATATTACACTCGTAGCAGTGCAATATGGCTGTATATCGGCACTGGTGAGGGCACTACTAACTCGGCCTGCTGCCTCGTGCCAACGCACGCCTCCCACCAGTGCCGATATACAGCCATTTCGCACTGCTACTCGTGTAATATTGCTCATATATATATAAATATATATATATATATATATATATATATATATATATATATATATATAAATATATATATATATATATATATATATATATATATATATATACATATATATATATATATATATATATATATATATATATATATATTAGGGATGTAACGGTATCAGAATTTCACGGTACGGTAATACCTCGGTATGAATGTCATGGTACGGTATTTATTGAATCATTTACAGGAAAAAACAAAACTTATGAAAATACTCCAAAAAAGTGCCAAAAGTGTCAATGACATACAAATTAGTAATCTTGCACATGCCCTTTTTAGTCTTGGATAGAAAGTGCCCTTCCAAAATGATCAAAAGTGCCCCCGCGACGCGACATACCCTCCCTCCCCGCTTTACAGTACGCGCGCAACAACACAGCTGATTAGGACGCGCGCGACAACACAGCTGATTAGAACGCGCGCGACAACACAGCTGATAAGAACTCGCGCGACAACACAGCTGATAAGAACTCGCGCGACAACACCGCTATTCAGTACCCGCGCGACAACACCGCTATTCAGTACCCGCGCGACAACACAGCTGATAAGAACTCGCGCGACAACACCGCTATTCAGTACGCGCGCGACAACACAGCTGATAAGAACTCGCGCGACAACACCGCTATTCAGTACGCGCGCGGCGACAACACCCGCTTTAGGGTTTTCCAGCGCTTTTTCATCCCCGCTTCTAGCAGCACACTCCATTTCCGCATTACTGGATCTGTAGCGACAACAGACCGCAAGGGATTATGGCCAAGCCTGGGCTGATGGGAATTGTAGTTTCCGGTACCTCCCGTTCGCTTCATTCGCCTGAGCAAATTTTCTCAGAAGACCTATAGTTTTACCGAGTCATGCGACTACGGTAATATCGAAAAAAATTAATATTGCGGTATGACGGTATTTACAATACCGTTACATCCCTAGTATATATATATATATATATATATGTATATATGTATATATATATATATATATATATATATATATATATATATATATATATATATATATATATATATATATAGTTGTCGATTGTCATTTATACTACAGTAGTTGTTGTTTTACCATAGCAACAATAGAATTACCAAGCACATGTTTCAAAAACAACATAGTATTTACTATAAATTACAATAGTAATTTTTCATATGGGTATTTACTAAAGCAGGGGTGCCCAAACCTTTTCTTATAAAAGTCCAAAAACCAAATTTAGGCTAGTGGGCCAACGGTAAATATTTGCCAATGGTAATTTTATAATTTATTTAAAAATGTTTAACAATGACTAGAAAACACTGTCTTATATTAACTACTACAGTATTTGTGTCACATTGTATAATGTACTTATCACAGTAAAAACTAAACAATCTTATTAATAATAGAATTACACTAGTTTTTGCCTTGATTTACTCACCGATGCATAGTTTCTCCATCCGTCGAGTGACAGTATTTACTTTCTAAAATCAAATAAGATTCATTCACAACATTTAATTGAAACATTCAGTTTCAGTTTGCTCTAAATAAAATAAATGAAAATCAATAAAATAAACAAGAAACAGTTTCGTCAAATTAGAAATGACGATCTCTGTGTTAAAGGCATTCCCCCCAACCCTTTTCATCAATCTCATTCTCTCAGATGGGACGGTGGGCCAAATCAAAGCAGGGTTACCGCGGGTTCTTAAAAAGGTTATAAAACAGTCTAAAATTTTAAAAATCTCAATTTTAGGCCTAAAAGTCTTAAATTCGCTGTTCTGGGTCTTAAATATTTTTGCACAGGTCTTGTTTTTCCGATGTCCATGTAACGCTACATCTAATGCTCATTTAAATTCTATTTTTGTTGTTGTTGCTTGGTTTTCGTGGTGTTGTAGTTTTTTATTTCACCAGTCCAAATGTAATTTGCGGTATTACAACTACAAATAAGACCAACATGCAATAGCCAATCTGCTTATTGTCATTGTACTCAGTGCGAGCCGAATATGACGTCATTGCTGTGTTTGCGAAGGTTCGCTTTGGGTGCGCGCGACATGATTTTGGAGGGCGCAAATTTTGCGAGTGCACAATTTGCGCAGCGCTGCATTTCATTTGAGTTGAATAAAGAATCACTTTGAAGAGATTTTGTCTGAAATCTTTATGATCTGTACATGCGTGATCATAGAGATAACCAGACGACGAATATTTCTTGGCTAAAAATTGCAACAGCCGTGGGAAAGGAGGAACGTTTTTTGAGTTTAACAAAACCTGAGGGATACGTTCGTTTAAACCAAAAAGAGCAGCCATGCAAAAGGTTGTGGCATGTTTTTCCACCAATCATAGGTTTTACACTTATATATATTACAATTTTTAAATTTAAAACAATTCAATAGTTACAAAACTATAATTAAGGAACACATTATTTATTTGATGACTGGAGAGGAATATTTGATATTACAAAACACTGATGTTCTGTTTTTCTAGGCTTTATTGGTGATAATGGGCAGTACTATTATTGCCTTTTTAGTTTATAAGTATAAGACAGAAACTATCCAGACAGTAATGTGTGAATTGTTGAGTGGGCAAAATATAAAAAAACGTCAGTATTTATTAAATTTTGTTTGCTTTTATTCATTTAATTTCATTTTCTTATCAGATTAGTTCCTTTATAAATCCGGGGTCGCCACAGCGGAATGAACCGCCAACTTATCCAGCACATTTTTACGCAGTGAATGCCCTTCCAGCCGTAACCCATCTCTGGGAAATGCTTTTATTCTTTTCATCATAAAAAGTATAATTGTAGAGCGACACATGTTCTGTTGTCATTATTATTTAACTTTAATAGGTAGAACTGTCCGAGATATGAACAAAAGCAAGTCATGCGTCAAAGTGATGAACTAATTAAATTAATGAACGGTATTCATGATATGACGTAGTTCCGGAAACTTTCTACTTCTCTGTTTATCCGTCTGACTTTACGGTGAGCATGCAGTCAGCGGAGATGTGCGATGTGGCGTCAATCGAAAGTATAAATCAGCCTTTAGATGTTTGTTTGTTTTTTTCTGTAGTTCAATGATGCATCCAACCTGTCTTCAGTACTGTTCAATTTAAATACGTTAATTTTTCCACTAGGACTAGGTCTTAAATTGAATACTTAATGATCTTAAAAAGTCTTAAATTTGACATTTTGATATCTGCCGAAACCCTGTCAAAGGTTACAATAGGTCAACTCCGGCCCGTGGGCCTCTACTTTGGGCATCTCTTCACTAAAGAGTAATTTAGTTAACGTTATCTACAAATAGCTAAATACTAGGCCTGCGCGATATTCGAGAAATCTGACGTTTCGTGCAGCGATACGAATAAAATTTCAGCAGATTATTTTAAATAACTCTATTCGGAAAGATTTCTACATATTTAGATCAACTGGTATGACTTTTTCTACGAAGCGCATCTGCATTAATCATAATAAATAAACAGATAAATGTATAAATAGTTTAATATAAATATAATAAATTAACAAATAAGTAAACAGTGCTTGATGTTTTTCAGGGGAGTCTAACGGTATTCAAGTACATAAATTGAACAATCAAATGTAAAATAACACGGTCATCGTTGAATAAATGATAACAAAAAATGTATCTTAAAATTTTAATTTTTAATAAATAATAATAAACTAAGATGTCACTATTTTTAGATACATTGCGATATCGGTGCTCAAACGATGTATTGTTCAACTCTACTAAACACCATTCATTTTCTTGTAGGCTTAGTCCCTTTATTGATCAGGGATCGCCACAGCGGAATGAACCGCCAACTTATCCAGCATCTGTTTTACGCAGCGGATGCCCTTCCAGCTGCAACCCAACACTGGGAAACATCCATACACACTCATTCACTCACACATACGCTACGGCCAATTTAGTTTACTCAATTCACCTGTAGCGCATGTGTTTGGACTGTGGGGGAAACCCGGGAAGAACATGCAAACTCCACACAGAAGTGCTGACCAGCCAGGACTTGAATCTTTTTGCTGTGATGCGATTGTGCTACCCACTGCACCACCATGCTGCCCATAAATTGAACAGTCAAATGTAAAATAACATGGTCATCATTGAATAAATGATGACAAAATATATGTATATTTATTCATATCTTTTAATCTTTATTGCGATATCGGTAGATTGTTCAGGCCTACTATATACCATATAAACCTTGAGTAAACAAACTTGCTGTGTAATTAGTGCTCATTTATTAACGTGAACTGCTAGTTTTGTGTGTGATTTGGTCACGCAGGTCTTGAAATACTGTGATCTGATTGAAACGCACTCAAATATAGTTAGTTTTGGTTTATTTTTCTTTCTGTTATTTATTCTCAGGACAAAAACGTGAAGGAACACTCCTTAGGAAACCACTTTTATTGAGATGGCGTTCATTAAAGAAGAGATTAAAGAAGAGTTTGAAGACGTGGGGATCAAAGAAACCTTCAGTGTGAAAAAAGAAGATCCCGATGAACAAACAGGTGGGATTTTATTCTCAAATATATCATTTCTAGCACAGATCTAATCATATTTACACTCTGTGTTCTTTGATTTGCATTTCTGGCTAAAGTAAATCAATTATTGACAATTTACACAATTTGAGTCTATTATTATAATTGTCTCTCTCTCTCACACACACACACACACACACACTAATTTTTATATTACTGGTTCTTACTGTATATATGCGAACTCTTGTAGACATAATTAGACATATACCTATATTCAATGATTTAAAGCGCACCTATGGTGAAAAATCTACTTTTCAAGTTGTCTGGACAGACATGTGTATAAGTATAGTGTATAGACTGTTATATTGGGTTGATATAAACACACACAGTCCTTTTTTTTCAATTTACCAACATAAAAACGGTGGACCAATTGGAGCGGTTTTTAGATCGACTGCAACTTTACGTAGGAGTGCGGTCCCCCCGCCCACCAATATTGATTGACAGGCACGCATCACCATATCCTCAGTTTGTCGTTTCACGTCCGCCGTTTTCAGCGTGTGAGTCAAAGCGGTGTCACTAGAGGAACACCCTTGCTCTATTTTTAGATGTAAGGCTCATTGGGCTCAACACAAGATCAGCATTTGGTAGGTTTGCAAACGTGTAATTTTCATTGCGTCTACCTTAATCTTCAGCCGTTTGCATTTCTCGAGGTCACAGAAGCTCCCTGTGAGTGTGATCTTAACTAGGTGCAGCTGTAAAGTGCGAGCGCTTTTGCCTCACATGCGTGTCGCTTTGTTGCTGTGTGTGCGCGAATGAGAGAGACCTTTGTGCTGCTGTCTGTGTGTGTGTGTGAGAGAGAGAAAAAGAGCGTGCTTATGTATGTGTGTTTACAGACAGCTTGTTATAGGCTGTCTGGACTCTGTATAGCTGGGTGGTTTTCGGTTATGTTCTCCCCCTGCTCGTTAGCGGGAACGGGCGCGGCGGGTAGAAAACGGGGCGACAAATGCTGAATATAAGCGGGAGCGGTCGGATTCGGGCTAGAACCTGGCGGGATTCAATATTTAGTCCCGTGCAGATCTCTACCACAGAGTGCCATCTGAACATGCGAATGTCCGTGTTTGGTGTGCCATGTCACGGCTCTAAGCGGGTCATCCGGTGCCTCAGTCAAAGTTAATTCAGTGCGCGTGGTTATTAGTCTGTGTACAAGCTCGGCACTTTAAACTAGCACACAGTTGCTACGCATAAATTCCTAATCAGCCAATCACCTGGCATGCACTTCGGCATGTTGACATGGTCAAGATGATCTGCTGCAGTTCAAACCGAGCATCAGAATGGAGAAGAAAGGTGATTTAAGTGACTTTGAACGTGGTCGTTGGTGCCAGACCAGGCTGGTCTGAGTATTTCAGAAACTGCTGATCTACTGGGGATTTCATGCACAACCATCTCTAGGGTTTACAGAGAATGGTCTGAAAAAGAGGAAGTATCACTTACCGTGTGCTTTGCGCAAATCGCTTAACTTTAAAAATCTGAGCTTCCGTGGACATTCGCGACATGTTAACCAATCAGGAGCTTTCTCTTGTAGGGCGTGATTTTGACGTAGCGCCTGTTGTTGGTGTCCCGGGGTGAAAATCCTCCTGCTAACACCGAACAACAGTCGATTAAATTGGGCTCGGCTCAATCTGAAGCACTGCTGAAAGCCTCTATCATCCAGGTATAGTTTCTGGAGGAGTTCAGTGCACCTCTGAAAGGATCTAGCGGACCCACACATTGCTCCAAACCAAGTGTACCGCAAGCCTGCGTTTGAGTGAAGGTCTCGGCCGTAGTACAAGTCATAAAGCCCGCCTCCTCCGTGTTAATGAATGAGACTTGAGCCCAAATTAAAAAATTTATTACACTTGCAATAAAATGTCCTGAAAGTTGGTTCTGGTCGATTAAGGCACTGGTTATTGTGCTGAAATAGGTGCAGATCTTCATTTTTGTAAACTGTTTGTTTTTAGCAGTAATTTAATGCTGGGCGTGTCATCGTGATTGACAGCTGTGATTGACAGTTTCTCAAAGCAGCGCGTCTGAGCTTCGGCAGGAGACTGAAGTGTTATTATTCGATTTCTGTGTTATTTTACCATGACAAAATGAGTTCAGCAGTAAACTATAGTATCTGACATACATGATCCTGGTGGAACACTGTTTATTCGCTAAGGTCAGGGCTTTTTTCGGGCTTTATTAGTTTGCTGATACACGCCTAACCACCCAGATAGCAAAATACACTCGGACCAGTTCCGGTTGGATTCTCGCCTGCCAGAGACTTACCCCTCGGCCCGGCTCCGTCTGCTGGACCTACTCGGGCCGGATTCCTATGGACACACTGCTCATTTCCGCCCCGAGTCATTCAGGCCAAATGCGGCGGCATGTGGCATAACAAATACCAACAACCCTGTTATAAGAGAATATATTATTTGTGCTCATATTAGTCTAACTCAGGCTAGAGTGTATAAAAGATCGTTTATTTCTGCAGTCCAGCATGTATTGCTTTTATTAAAGTATAACAGCTTACATCACACCGTTTTTAAACCGTATATTATTACTGCGTGTTTTTTAATGCAAGTGCTTATATTTACACCAGCGAGCCTTTGTTATAGTGCAGATACCAGAGGTTAAGTGAGAAGTTCGGGGGCGTGGTTGATTTTACATCAAGCGTTTGGTTGGAACTGACTTGGAAGCTCGATTTCGCGGCTCCTCCTCTGGCTCCATCAGACAGTCCTTCTACGTATGCCCAGGCTCCAATGTCAGCAGTCTTTTGCGAAAGTTTGGGCCCTTCAAGCAGGCGTTTTGCCCTCAAAGCGTTCAATGGAAAACGAGGCTGTCGCGTCGTCCATATTTTTTACAGTCATTGCTCCAAACGTATCAACGCTAGTTTTTAGCCTTTATAAAGCACATAATCACAGCTGTTCTCTCTAAAATTTATGTTAGCCAATTAGCAACGAAGCTACAGTCAGACAGAAGCCCTGCCCATGATGCGAATCCGCATCTGTTGTGAAGTGAATGTGATGAATTGTTTATGCGTGTATTTACACGTGAATAGCACGATTTATCAGCGTGTTCTGCGTCTGGTGTGAACGCAGCATTAAAGGTGCACCCAGATCTGTGAGTTCATCAACTCCTCCAGAAACTGATCCTGAATGATGGAGGCTTTCAGCAGTGCATCAGACTGAGCCCAGTTTAATGAACTGTTGTCCGGTGTCAGCAAAAGAATTATACCCTCGGGACACCAACAACAGGTGCTACACCATAATTACTCCCCTACAAAAGCTAGCTCCTGATTGGTTAATGCAGCACGAATGTCCGCTAAAGTTCAGATTTTTCAACTCGAGCAATTCACGCGAAACGCGCATCAAATGCGCAAAACGTTCAACTTAGCTTCATTTGCGCGAAATGCGCTGCAGGATGTCCATTCACGTCTTTGCATTGACCTAACGTGTAAATCGAATTGCGTCGTTTACTTTATTGCATGTATTTATGCCTGTAGATTGGTCATCATTTTATGCAGATGCACTGTCATACAGAATCAGTCTAAAATGAGCTCATTAATATTCACGACCATTCCAAATATGGTCAATCCTGAACTTCTGATTCTATGAGTGTTATGGTGTCATAAATTACAATGACAGATTTTACTTATACCCATATTATCGCAAATACAATTAATCATTCAGGTCTAGTTATAATTAAAAATGGTTAAACTTGTCCACTTGCGATCATATTGACAAAAACACATTTCAGTTCCAGGTGTAAACAGTACCTTTCTCTGGAATTGGCAAGACCAAGAAATGCTCATCCAATCCAAATCTTACATCTGCCTGTCGTCATGTGTGTCTGTATACCTCTGTGCCGCTCAGACAGGATTCATCATCAGCGTGTTCATGTGCGTTCTGCAGACAGAGCGAGACCGACAGACAACCATAAACAGCCTGGCATTCCTCCTCAACAACCCAAACCAAAAGTACCATTCAGAAGAAAGACTCTGTTCGAAAAGATCTCCGACAAAAAACGGCTGGATCATATAAGATCGAAAACCCGGATTAATATCGGCGCTTCTTTTCATCGCTGGAGACAACTACAGCACTCAATGGGGCTGAAAAATGATGCCATGGTTGCAGAATTTCTCTTGGACAGGTTGGGATTTTTGTTTTTTTTAGAAATACTTAGCTTAGTTTGTTTACAAATTTTAAATTAACTTCAGCAGCAACATGTAATCGGGTATTGTTTTTGTCTTTTCATAAGTTACGAGCGAACTACAGCATCCACAGCTTTACTGTATGGAACGGTAAAGCCGCCACCGCCAGATGAGTCAATGGTTGATTCTAAGCCTTGCGGCTAATTGTGAGTAAATTGAATTTGTGAATTTAAATATTGCAGAATTATTATATGGTATTATGCATGTCGTTCTTGGCATGAAAGATGTTTTTTTGCTTGATATTATGACAATGTTTACAATAGTGCTGTCAAAAAAACGTACATTTTAAATATTCGTCGAATTTCTTATGCAAAAACCTGCATGTGTTTAGATGCGAGACATGATTATGTTGTCGTACTGCGGCATGTTTTCCCGTAACATTAACTATTGCCTAAAGAATTGGAATTCTGCTTATATTTAAGAAAAATTTAGAAAAAAACTTAATATTCTCATTCCTGGTTTACCAAACCACTGTCGCTACTGGCTTGCTTGGTTTGAGACTTGTGGAGCTGCGCATTGATGAATTTGCTTTCAGCAGTGAACAATAAACCACACTGAACTGAATTGAACTCTGAAAACGGGACTGACACAATTTCAAATGACTAGAACCTCTTTGTTAAGCTACTTCGACTCAATCTACATCGTAAAACCGCTAGAGAAATAAAGATGAACTGAATTGAAATGGAAGAAATACAACAACCATACTGGTTATGAAGACAGTTCTGTCATTTATTTAGTGCTCAATGCTGCTTGTTTTATATCAGCTAACACGTTAACATGCGTTCAGGAGGCGTGGCTTTGGATGGCAATTTGCATAAAGTGTGGGATGTACACTGTCAGTGCTATCAGGCTAAAGCATTTTCCAAGAGTCCTTTACGTATGGGATAATGTACCATGCTATCATGCTAAAGGCACAGTATATAATTGCCACTAGGGGGCGAGCATTCAAAACAAACAAAGTCTTAGGCTGCGTCCGAAACCGCATACTTCCATACTATATAGTACGCTAAAATCAGTATGCGAGCCGAGTATTATGTCCGAATTCATAGAATTCGAAAATCAGTAGGCGAGAAGTACCTGGATGACTTACTACTTCCGGCGAGATTCTAGAGTGCGCATCCCATGCACGCTCCGCTATCCCATAATGCCCCGTGAGAGAATTCATGAATGGAAGTGAGGCGACGCAACTGACGCAGGTAGGTCACGTGACCATGACAAAATGGCGGATGTAGTACGTTCGAATTCCATCCATACTTTTCACATTTATACTGTATAGAACGTACTTTTCTAACGGCCGAGTAGTACGTTAAAATTCAAATGCAGTACCTACTGAGTAGTAGGCGGTTTCGGACGCAGCCATAGTTTGATAACGCCGTGTGGAGTGTGGTGTCAGGAGTTGTTGTCAGTAAGAAGTTTTGCACCTGTGGTGTAATTTTTCAGACCCTTTTCAGAGTTTTGTAGTTGCCTCCAGTGTGGAGACGCTACACCGATATTAATTTGTTAATTTGCTCTGATTGGATCCGTGGTGAAAAGAATACTGAAAAATCTATCTCAAGTAAAAGTACTATTACTTGGCAAAAATGTAGTGCAAATAAAGTAAAACTATCTCAAAGTAGGAGTAAAAAGTAGCCAATTTAAAACTATTCAAGAGAAGCGAGTACCATGCTGTGAAAATTATCCCCCATAAATTAAAAATGTAACTTAAGATTGATGTGTTATCATGTGTAGGGGAATCTGTGTAACCTTAGAGGCAAAAAAATAACCGTGGCATAGGGCTGCGCAATTAATCGAAAATCCGATTTCGATTTTGGCTTCTAACGATTATGAAAAACCATTAATCGAGATAAACGATTATTGCATCATGTACCGCCCGCTTTCCAGTTGTACACGTGTTGCACGCACACACAGTCAAAAGCATGCGGTTAGCATTCGGCCTCATTTGCACACTGGGACAAGCAGAGTGCACACACCTAATCTTAATGTGAGCGCTTTAATGGTCAAATAGGTGTCAAAATGCGATGTTTAGTGATTATTCATATTAACTCTCATTTGTGTAATAAACAAACGAGTTGAGGATCAAAAGACACTTGAAAGAAAAGCCATTAAAGTGACAGCGCGAAACATTCCTGCTGCCGCCTGTTTTTATCATCATTAATCAAACAAAAGGAGAAAATCCCTCACTGCCCTTGACTGAAGGACTTTTGTAGCTGTAGTGTTTTTCTTACAGTGAAGATGCTTAAATCACAGTTTGTTTCATATTTTTCTTCTATTGTATTCATTTCTCTTTCCTTTGCAGGGTGGAAAATAACTGCATATATGCAGCTGAAGTCAGAATTATTAGCCTCCCTGAATATTAGCAACTCTTTTCCTCCCCAAATTCTGTTTAATGGAAAGAAGATTTCTGAACATAACAGTTTTACTAACTCATTTCTAATAACTGATTTATTTTATCTTTGCTATGATGACAGCACATAATATTTGACTAGATCTGTTTCAAACTACAAGCATTCAGATTCAAAGAGCAATTCAAAGGCTTAACTAGGGTAATTAGGCAAGTCATTGTATAACAGTAGTTTTCTTCTGCAGACAATCAAAAATATATAGCTTAAGGGGGCTAATATTATAGACCTTAAAGTGGTTTTCAAAATATTTAAACTTGCTTTTATTCTAGCCAAAATAAAACAAATAAGCCTTTTTTTCCAGAAGAAAAAATATTAGAGGAAATACTGTTAAAATTCCTTGATCTGTTAAACGTCATTTGGGAAATATTTATAAAAAAAAAAAGAAATTCTCAGGAGCGCTAATAATTTTGGCTTCAACTGATAATCGTTTTGAATAATCGTGATTACAAATATGACCAAAATAGTCGTGATTATGATTTTTACCAAAATCGAGCAGCCCTACCGTGCCAAAACGTTAACGAGCAGGTTATGACCTTTATACTCCATCTAACAAGCTATTAACTCCTGCAACACTGATAGAGTACATGCAGGGTTGCCAACTCGCACATATCCGCCAGTATTTAGCAGTACTTTCACGCATGACCCAAGGACCCCAACCCCCCAATTATTACCCGATTATGGTCGCCGACCACCCTGCTCTTGACTTATTCACCGCTTATGAACGCCACCGCAATCCCAATTCCCCCTTTCCTGTCGACCCCTCTGCCCCTTTTCATTTATTCTCTGCTTATTAGGGCTGCAACTAACAATTAATTTTTTTATTTAAATTTTTTTTTATTAGTCGTCGGTTATTTTGAAACATCAGCACATACAAATACAGTCTCAGTCATACAGTGGGAAAGAAAATAATATAAAAGGGGTAAATATACAAACAAGTAAACATGGTAATACAGTCGGGCTAGGAGCAAAACAAATATATATATATATATATATATATATATATATATATATATATATATATATATATATATGCACATACACACATACGCATACATACACACCTACTTACATACATATGCAACAGAGAGTAGAAAATCAGGGGAGATTATTGATGTAATGCCAAAAAGGTGTCCATAGCTGCCAAAAGTCATCTGACTTTTGGTGTATGTCATAAGTGAGTTTCTCAAGTGGAAATAACGCACATACTTGAGAAAGCCACATTTTAAAGGAAGGCACCTGAGGAGATGACCACAATAAAAGTATACATTTCTTTGCCAGATAGGCCAAAATTAAGAACAGGTGTTTGGTGTGGGAGTCCATCACATTCTCAACTCCATCATACAACACTAACAATTATTTCAATAATCGATTAATCTGTCGATTTATTTTTATTTTTATTTTTTTAGATTAATCGATGAATCGGATATTTTTTTTTAAAAAAGGGGGAAAAAGCATTCTTTTCCAACCCTTTATTCAAAAACAGAACTAAAATCTTTAGAGAGTGCACAAACATGTTGTCCTTGAACATCCCTGAGCTGTTAATCCTTCATTTATTCATTCATTCGTTTTATTTCCGGCTTAGTCCCTTTATTAATCTGGGGTCGCCACTGCGGAATGAACCGCCAACTTATCCAGCATATGTTTTACACAGTGGATGCCCTTCAAGCCGCAACCCAACACATAATAATCAAAATTAAAAAGTAGTTTTGTCCTGTTTCCAATTCAAATATCTAAAAAAAAAAGATCTTAAATCAAGATACGTATGAGACAGATGAAATATGTCTTGTTTTCTGAAAAAAAAACACCTCAAAATTAAGTGATTGTTTGCTTAAAACAAGCAAAATTGTTTGCTAATGGGGTAAGAAAAATAATCTTAATGAGACAGAATCTCATACTGAAGTTTGAAGCATCACTTCATTTTCTCATGCCATTTTTCTTGTCTTGATTTAAGATTTTTTAGATATTTTGACTTAAAACAAGACGAAATTACTAAGAAAAGCTTTTTTTGCAGTGCAGCTATACATGACTACAGATGGAAAAATGAATGATTGTAATGGAAATTCATTTTTAGATGAGCTTTATATGTTAGAAACTTGTCTAAGACTCATTATTACATGTGTGTGTATCTGTGTTCTCCATATGTTCATCATAAAACCTATGTGTACATTTTTATAGATAACTATATTTCTTTAGGTGAAAGCTTTTTCATTATCCTAAGAAGGATGTGTGGTTGTTATGAGCATATCGCACGAACAGCAGAAGACGCCTGACGTAATTGTAGATGAGGCCTTATTGGGAGTTGACCTCGTAAGCAGTACAAACCAGATAAAAGGGTGAACACACTTGGCTTTAGTATCTCACTCTGCAGAAACTGTTGTTGCTGTATGACTGTGATCTTCTTTATAAAGAATAAAACTTGTAAAAGACATCCCGGGTAAGACTTTGTTTCTTGACCACTGAGAGAGCCTCCTTAGAGAAAATAGCCACTACAATGATCAAAAAAGGAGAGTGAATAAAAACGTGTCTTCAGTCTTCCAATGAAAAGTGCAAATTAACTATAGCACTGCTGCCTTACTTGTTATTAACCCTTTCACTGCGGAGTTTGACAGATTCCGGGCCCTATCATACACCCGGCGCAATGTGGCGCAAGGCGTGGCGCAGTAGTCTTTTGGTAGTTTCAGCTTGGCGCAAGAGTCGTTTTGAGGCGTTGCGCTACGCTGTTTAAATAGCAAATGCATTAGCGCTCATTTGTGCGCCCATAGGCGTTCTGGTCTAAAAAGGAAGGCGTTCTGAGGCGGACCGCTGGCGCGTTGCTATTTTGAGAAACTATAATAGATTTTTCATTAGACCAAAACAAACCCGGTCTAAACTCTGGCGCAGAGTTGCGCCTCGCTTACAAACTGCTTAATACGCACAAGAGAGCAACAGGCAAATATCTTTACATATGAAAAAAATTAAATATTAAGGATATATAGGATATAATAAGAATAGATATAGAATATAAAGGATTAAAATATTACAAAACATATTATTTTCTAGCCTACATAAATATGAAAAATCACTGCTTTATGTCTTCATCTCGGGAGGCTTTTTCAGTTCATTCATAACAATTTGCTTTTGTATAATGTTATTATTATTATTAGCAGTATTATTTATTATATCCATATTTATATTTGTTTTATTAAAAACAAGCTTAGATTTGCCCACCTGCAGGTTTTAGAGCATATGGGGCACAGCATGTGTTTTAGGATATAACTCAGGTTTTTGAGCACACTTTGTTATTATTGTTCATTTATTCGTTTGCTGGAAATTAGAACTGAATTTAGAAATAGTTTTGAAACGAATATTTGCGCTTAACAAACAAAATTATTTATTTATAGACTAATTGATGTCTGTGCGTAAAGGTTTCTTGGCTATCCAAGAGCGAATGTGAAAGTAGATCCATTATCTGTCATTCTCACGCAGTAGATGCTCTGTTTAACAGTTTTCTGTTTAATAACTGTTAACTGTTTGCTTGTGAAATGCTAATTTTTTCCACTAAGACTTACTTTGCGTCCTGTAAATAGCGAATGCGCTCTTGGCGCGACGCAGCTGGCTCTTAAAGGGAATGGGAGATGAGACTCTAATTGGTTTATTCTCAAAACACACCTATAACTCATTAAGAAAATAAACTCAACCCTTTTAGACCATGCGCCACGGCGCAAGGCAGATTTCCCGTCCTTAAATTAGCAAAAACGCGCTCTGACACGCCCTGAAAGCGTTTGCGCCCTGCGTTTTGCGCTCTGCGCATGGACCGTCAAAATAGAGCCCTCCATCTGGCCCCGGGAGAGAGTTATGTTAGGCGATCATTATTTTAGAACATTTACCCTTAATGTTTCCTTAGCGTTGCGTCATGTTTGTCACGTGACACACTGCAGCCCCAATAGCGCTGTATGACAGATGTATCCCTTTTATTATGTTTTTCCGTTTTTTGTTGTTGTTTAAACATATAAATGATCTTGATCGTGAATAGACTGAACTTTATTGTTACTTTCACTTTGTGTATCTGATATGAATAAAACCCATCAGAAAATTATATTTGAATGGACTGTTAGACTTCCATAGACTTGTGTGTTTTACAAACTCTAAATGTATTGTTTTCTTAGCACTTGTGTGTATTTATATAGTTGAAACCAGAAGTTTACATACACCCTAAAAAAAGGAACATAACCATTTTTTTTAAATGTCTGATGGTAAATCATACTAAACGTTTACTATTTTAGGTCCGTTAGGATTACCTAAATGATTTACATTTGCTAAATGCCAAAATAATGAGAATTTTGACATTAATTTCTAGTAGGCAGTCAAAAGTTTACACACATTTCCTTAGTATTTTGTTTAGCTTTGCTTTTAAACTGTTTAACTTTGGTCAAATGTTTTGAGTCTCCTTCCACAAGCTTCTCACAATAATTTAAAGGAATGTTGACCCATTCCTCCTGACAGAATTGGTGTAACTGAGTGAAATTTGTAGGCTGTCTTGCTCGCACAAGCTTTTTTAACTCTGCCCACAAATTTTCTATAGTATTGAGATCAGGGCTTTGTGATGGCCACTCCAAAACATTCACTCTGCTGTCCTTTAATCACATTTAAGCTAATTTGGCAGTATGCTTAAGGTCATGGTCTGTTTGGAAGACCCATTTGTGGCCAAGTTTTAATTTCCTGGCTGATGTCTTGAGATGTTGCTTCAGTATTTCTCCATAATGTTCTTTCTTCATGATGCCATCTATGCTGTGAAGTGGACCAGTCCCTCCTGCAGCAAAACAGCCCCACAGCATGATGCTGCCGCCCCCATACTTCACAGTTGGGGTGGTGTTCCTAGGCTTGTAAGCTTTCCCCTTTGTCCTCCAAATGCAACACTGGTCAGTATGGCCAAACAGTTCAATCTTAGCTCCAATCTGAGCACAGGACATGTCTACAACAATTAGTCTTCTTCCCAGTGTCATTTAGCAAATTGTAATCTGGCTTTTTTGTTGATTCTGGCTTATTGATTTTCCATGTTGTCCCATAAGGAAGCAGTGTGTTTGAGGTTTTCCTTAAATAATATTTTACAGTTGTGCCTCCAATAAACTCAAATTAGCCAATCAGAAACTTCAAAAAGCTTGACACCATCATCTGAGCTTTTTCAGAGGCAGAATTATCTTGTATGTAAACTTGAACTTGAAACAATTTCTTCAAAAATATCTCTCATTATTCTGCTATGAAGCATAACAGAAACAAATGTGATATTCCTAATTTACCTAAAAGAGAAAAAGTTTAGTCACATTAGCATCTGACTTTTTTAAACGGTTATGTGGCTTTTTATACAGTGTGTGTAAACTTCTGGTTTCAACTGTATGTCCAAAACATAAAATAAGCATTGGGTGGTTAAAAACACTGCATAATTGTGATTACATGACACATGTTTGTTTGGCTCAGCGCCAGCCAACGTTCCGAAACTCAGTTTGAATTTTTCACGCCATGCTTTAAGCTGGATAACAAGTAAACACCAGGAACATTACATTCCATACTTCAAAACGGAACAAAAGCGAGATTCTGTAGTGATTTACCCTGCTATTGCGCTCTTCCTCCTCATTAAAGACTCCAACATGTTTGCATTTCAGGTGCTGGATCGCTGCCGTGGTACTCCTGTCATCACGCTTGCATATTTAGCCTTCAACACACTTTTTTGGTTTATTTAGTTTAGAATGCTCCCACGCCTTGGATGACTAGGGTCGCACAGATTTTTCTGCCTTCGCCAAGTATCTTTCCTCTAACGTTACCTCTGCCTGTTTTTTTACTCTGTCTTGTCTATGAGGTGCCGAACCCTGCTGGCATCAGTGCGAGAGACGCAGGGTGTGTTTACTCCGCTCCGCGCTCAACTAAAGTTTGTTTTTAATAATCAAATGTCTCCGCATTGCACGACATGACAAATCGATTATGAAATTCATTGCCAATGCTATTAGTAATCGATTGTAATCGATTCATTGTTGCAGCCTAAATTCCCCGCTTATTAACGCCACTCCCCTATCAAGCTTAGCACACCTGTTGGAGATTTATTAGAACTGGATTTACTGACAAAATCCACTTGAATATCGCCTTTGATTAATCGCACAAGCCTAGCATAAGATGTTGATATTTGGTTGTTTTCAGGTTGCGTTGGTAAGTGACCAAAATCCAATGCATATTGACATCAAATACTAACATTTGTCAGGTATGGCAATTAAAATCCAACATCTGATAGACGTCATAGTGGTAACGTCCACACAACGTCAAGCTGTGACATCATTAGACGTTGATGTTTGGTTGTTTTTAGGTAAGTGATCAAAATGCATATCGTGACATTGGGTTCAGACTAGTGCTGTCAAAATTAGTGCGTTAACGCATGCGATTAATTTTAAATAATTAACGCAATAAAAAAAATTGACGCAATTAACGCAGTTGCAGGTTTTTTTTTTACTTCCTGTTGTGGTGGACGTGTGTTCAACATGCAAGAAATGTGGATAA
Source organism: Danio rerio (assembly GCF_052040795.2). Lineage (NCBI taxonomy): Eukaryota > Metazoa > Chordata > Actinopteri > Cypriniformes > Danionidae > Danio > Danio rerio. The sequence goes on along the minus strand of NC_141024.2, from coordinate 71,117,172 downwards.
GACCAAGGAAGCACTTTTTGAAGGCAAGTTCCAGTATAAAACAATTAGTCGCATCACCAGGCTCTCCAAAGTTTCATGCAATTTCGGGTGTTTCAGTTTTAACTTTCGACTTCTGTTGTAAGTTGATGCCGCATGGCAAACAGAAAGAAAATCCTCCGCATTTCGTGACTCGGTGTTCCTTTAAGGTAATAAAATCACTGCTTAGGCTACACGGTAGAACTTTAATAAGAGTATAATCTTAATCATATTAAAATCGGAGTATTGGTGTCTGTAAATGTACTCAGAAAGTCTCTGGTAAAGTCGCGAGCTGTCAAAGACAGGGCATTACTCTGCCTTTCAGCATGAGCCCTCCAAGTTTAGCGTGTTTTCTCATTAAACGCAACGAAAGCGTATGCTTCACGTTGTTGTGTCAGAATCCTTGTGAAATACAGTAATTCTTTAGGACGCTTAGTTTAAGCAAATTTGATGAACGTGATCATGCGTGTTGAATCTGAGGGGAGTCGCTCCTGTATGGAAGGCCGTTGGGGCAAAAACGTCTGCAGTGCGTTGTGTGTGTGTGTGTGTGTCTATCTGTGTGTGTGTCTGTGTCAGGCCCGTTGAGGGGTGTCAGGGGTGGAGTGAGCGACGTATCTGAGTAGGGGCGTGTGCGCGCGAGACGTACCTGAAGGACGGTGGGGGTGAGTTGCGCGCAACATAGGCTACCTGAAGAGCTAGGAGGGATGCGGGGGAGAGGGGTGTGCAATGTATTTAACGACCGGTTTGCGAGAAATTATCATTCATTTGGCGGCGTTTGGGAGTCTCTATGCACTTGCGGGATACTCCTAGTCTTAGCAACTGGATGAATGTAAAGGAGGATTAAGCAAAATTGTTTCCACTCTGTAACTAATGTTCTCAACTCACAGGAATAAAACGTTACAATGAGTGCAACAGTTTGTATTCTATAGTTTATTATTATAATTTTTCGTTTTCCATATCTGCAGTTCCTGTATTTTGGCATTTTTCTGCAGTCCACTTAGAATCCAACATGGAAATCAATGTTTTCTTTATTGGCATTGATTGTTTTGAAATTTAAATGTCATTAACATGCCTGTGTTTTCATTTCTGTAATAAATATGGCTGTCAAGCCAGGATCTTGATGGTTTATTGTGGGTATGTTGTTTACATGAAGAAATCTGTGTTACAAGTTAAACAAAAATTCTATTAAACAATTATATTTTGAATTTTAATTCTTATAAAAAATTATATTTTAAATTTAAATAGTTTTTGTCTTGCGTTTACATTAATTTTACATTTGAATAGCCAAAATTACAAGTTTCAGTATTTTAAATGCGATTAATCGCAATTATTATTTTTTTAAATGTGCGATTAATTTGTATTTTTTTTTTAATCGATTGACAGCACTAGTTCAGACCTCAACTCAGTTTTAATTTCCACCCAAAATGCAACGCCCCACGACATTGGTGTTCAACATCAATCATGTTGACGTGCTGTGCCTTCTGGGAAGTCTTTTGCTTTGTAATACTGATGTTAATTTGCGTTTGCTTCTCTTCAGATTAGATCTTGTTGGGCTGATAAAGGACAGTGAAGTACTGAAGGAAATGGACAACAAAGTTCAATATGGGAGAATCATGACGATTTACAGGTGCCCACAGACTAAAACCTTTTATGTTCCTTTTCAAATTTGCTTGGACGGGACATTACTTTCCCTGACAACGTTGTGAAAGAATTTTCACCCACACAACAAAACCAACCCTTTCAGACGGAGAGATCTTTCACGTGTTAAGAGTTTGGAGTGTGAAGTAAGCTCAATCCAAGGCAGCAGAGAAACCTTATACAGGTCAACAGTGTGGAAGGAGGTTAGCTCAACTTAGACAGTCCACAAGAGAAAAAACACTGGAGACAGTTTCAGCAGGAAAGGAAACTTTCATCAACAGCATTCCACCTGCTGTGGGCTAAGTTTCTCTCAGGAAGTAAGAGTTGACGGACATATTAGTAAAGACATTGAAGAGAAGACACGTCTGCCTTGAGCGTGGAAAGAGTTTAAATGAACAGGATTGCTCTGAATTCCATGTGAAGTGACACTGAAGGAAAAGCCTACCTAAGTTCTCAGTGTGTGAAGAGTTTCAGGAAAAGAGGGAATCCTTAAAGTCCATGTTAGGAGAGAAACCCTACATCTGCCTTCAAGTGTGGAAAGAGCTTCAATCTGAAACCATACATCCAAGACCACATGAGAATTGAGGAACACCAGAGAGAAGCCTTTCACCAATGTGGAAGAAGTTTCAAGCAAAGCTTGACAGACACTTGAGGACTCACTTTGGAGAGGAGCCGGTAATATGCAGTCCCTGTGGAAGGATTTAAAGTGACCACATGAGTAAGTACCTCACGCACGAGGAAACAGTTTCTGTATGTTTGTATTTGTAATGTGTACAGATAAAAAAACCATTGGGGATTGTGTTAACACTGAAAATTCATTACGTCAGTTTTTTATTGTTGCTCCAACAGATGCAAGACCAAAATAAAGACTAAGGACGTATGTTAATAATAAGGAGATTGTTGTGCTTGGTATAGTTATGGTCCGTTTCCACTGAGTGGTACGGTACGGTTCGGTTTGGTACGATTTTATGGCCGTTTCCACTGTCAAAAGACGTACCGAACCAAACCGTACCGTACTACTTTTTCGGGACCCTTTCGAAAGGGTCCCAAACTGCAGAAAGGGTCCCAAAAGGTGAAGCTACACGCTCAGCTGAACGCTATTGGTTTACAGAGATACGTCATTCGTAGATTCAACAAGCCAGAATGTAAACAAAGGACGCGCCATGTTTGAAATACACAGCGAGAGATTACAGCGGAATTATAAATACATATGCAGCCATGGTCGATCCTGCAAACAAACCCGGTCGTCGTCATGATAAAAAGCCACAAAGCCATGGAGAAGAGCGGATTTTAACATAGTTTTTAACGAGCCAGTCTGAAACCCGAGTGGTTTCGCTTTTTTTTTCTTGCGCTCGCCGCGTGTCTCTACCTGAAATAACAAACTTCTTGATCTGATGATAATAACATGCACTTGATTATTGACAAGCTTTGGAAACCCGATCCTGTGAGAAGCTGACAAACACGAGAGTGACACATTCAGAAAGAAAAGGACAAACGCGAGAGTGGAGCGCGGGAAAAAAGGCGAAGCCAAGAAACACGTTATTTCTTCAGCAAACGTGAACCGTCCTGTACCAGTCAGTGGAAACGAGCCATTAGTCAACCGCAAACTGTTCAATGTTCTGTCCATCTGCAAATCAGTTGACAATGTTCTTAATCCTGGCTGGAAGCATGCTTTCCATAATGTTCACTTTTAAGGGCTGCGTTTCCCAAAAGCACTGTCTTAGTTCATTGCAGCTCTATTGGTGACGCCGTTTCTAAGATCAACTTAGACTCGTCTTAGAGGACTGTCTTTTGGGGTTTAGCCTCATCAATTACAGCAGTTACTTTTAAGAGTAGCTAATTGTTTCAGAAGTACTGACTTCGGGAATGATCATTACCAAGATTTAAAAACAAAAGCGTTTAGTTTGCTGCTCGCGTTTGCAGTGATTTTATGTGGATTCTAAGGCGCCGTTTACACTAATGCGTTTTAGTTTGAAAACGCATAAGTTTTGCCACTGTTACGCCATCCGTCCACACTACGCCAAGGTTTTTGGAGCGCCGAAAATGGAGCGTTTTGGAAACGCTGATGAGCCCGTTTTCATTCTGAAACGCTGCTGCTCTGTCTCAGTGTGGATGGGGGAAAACGGAGGTGGGGCTGCTGAGATTCGCTACCTGGTTGGGGCTTTTGTGTCATTGCGTATCCTTCCCTTATTCGTCAAGCCCCTATCACATGACTATAACACATGGCTTTAAGGCTACCGGGAGACAGCAGGCCAGCCTTCACTGTAAACAACAACATGGGCACAGAAATGGGAGCGTTGTTTGCACTATTGTCTGTTTTAGGCGGCATTGTGCAGGTATTCATTTGTTACGTTTAGTAACAACTCGACCTCGTCGTCTGTCCACAAAAATACCTCTCTTGCTTTCTTTGCGTTCATTGTTCAACCGGCGTTTGTTGACCAACAATAACCAAATGCCGAGCGAGACACATGCTTCCTGTTTATACTAGAACCCAGAGTGCGCGAATGGTCACGTGATATACGTTTTTGGTGGCGTAGTATGGATGGAGATATGTTCAGAAACGCTAGGTGAAACGCTAATGTGGACGCGGATCGTTTTTGATCTAGAACACCGTTCTAAAACTAAAACGCACTAGTGTAAACGGGGCCTAAATCACCTCTGATTGGCCATTATGTTCACATGCTCAGCAGATATTACTGTGATTGGCTACAGTGATCATCATGCTCTTTAAAGATACATCAATATTAAGCAAGTTTGAAAGCCGCGTCTATCAGGTCATTTGTCAGCAGATCGCTCGTATATCTTTTCAATGACTATTGTGTGGTCATGTAAGCACTCGTGAATGGATGAAGTGAAGATCACTGTTAAGCATGTGAACACAATCAGAGCTGCCTAGGATTTTACTTAAAATCGCTGCAAATGCACGCTGAAATCTGGTTTTGTCACATTTTAGGTCTGATTTGTACTTTTGAAAACGTATCATTGTTCTGTGCACTAGATTCTTGACCGTTCATAATCATTGTAACAGGTTTCACCTGTTCGTTTGCTTTTTATTGCCTTGAGTTACAATGTTCTAATGTGACTGATTTTTGAAGTTGTTAGATTGTCCGCAAATATGACTACTGCTGTCAGAATGTATGTCTCCGCATGAATGACGACTTCATATTGACTCTCATTTTGTGAACGGCAATAAAAATGTTATTTAAAATACTTGAGCCACCTGTTTTTTAGTAAATGAAGGTGCAGGTTTTTCTAAACCATATTTTATTATTTTATAAAATTTTATAAAAACTGTAAAACTGCATAAAACATTTGCGAATAAAGCACCATTTCCATCCAACACGTCAAAGAGAAGAAAACCGTCACTTTCTGATAAACTGACGCCAAAAACGATCGGGAAGAAGTAGGTTAGCCACTTTTTTCTTCTATAATAAATGACTTTACCCCAGAAGATGAAGATGCAATGAATGTTCGTGGAGGCTTGAGAGGCTCTTTGTGAATGTAAATAATAATATAATAATAATACTGACCCACTGTGATGGTGGACTTTGGCTGAGGGATTTTAGAACGACTAAAACAACATTATAGATGTTTTTACATTGATGAGCTCCACTGGTTTGTTCTCCCAATTAGGCATGGGACGATAACCGTTTTTAAGGTATTTGGAGAAGTCAAGGTTTTAAAACCGCCAAAATGTTCTATTATACCGCATTTTTTAAAACGTTTTTTTAAGTTTTTTAGGACAACAGTATCTCTAGAAGAAAAGATCCAAATCAGTGTTTTTGAAACTAGTGACGATCGCAAAGTCATTGATTCATTTGAACTATTTAGCCTGACATGTTTACTGTTCCGAAATATTATAAATGTTTCTGAAATTAAAATATATCGGTGGATTTAAACACTAAAACAGGTCTATATAATGGAAAAAATGACTGCATGTCTACAAATGAAGACTGATATTTTTCTGAAGTGGTGGAAAAGTATTATATGCCTAAAGTATTCAATGCCTAAAGTCTTGAATTAAAAAGCTTGTTGAATATCACAAACTGAAAAAAATAATACACCGAATTAACAAGTTCTTGCATTTTAATGACTTGAATTCCAGGGTTTGTATTTATAGGTCCTGTAATTTAATATATCTGTATATTTAAGCTTTGAATATTTTAACGAAAAATATTTCAAACACGTTTTCATACTTAAAAATTCAATAATTCATATTCAATTTTCAGATTTCACTTACAAAATATTCAATACCCTTTAAAAATACGATGTATAATATTCAAAAGGTAATTTTCAGTTCATTTTATTTCAGTTCAAATATTCGCTTCCAAAAATTCAGTGGATCAAATTCGACTGTTAAGATTCAACATTACATCCGGGAACTGCAGGAAAAGCAATAGATTGCAGATTGAAGATCGCCAGCTGCTCTAGCTTTCACCAGCAGGTGGAGATGGAATAATGTAAGATTTTTAACCCAGTAAACAGGCGAGAAAAAGGCTATTAAAGGCACAAAAGTAGCATTTAATATTGATATCAATGTTTTGGACATTATAAATGATAAAAAGTATGAGTAAAATGAGTAAATGAGGTTTTAGTCATCTATATTTGCCCTTATGTAACGGAAGCCAGCTGGTGATCGCGTAAATCTCAGTTCTCGGATCCAGTGACAGACGTTGTTCTGCAATCTTATCGGAGCTTATGCCGGCTCGCTCCCTCCTCGGACCGGTGCAGTTACTTGCACACAAACCGTCTTTTGATGAATATGATGTTACACATTGTCTATCTTTATTGACTCTTTCTTCCATAGACGCGAAGTATTATATTGACAGCTAAAGAATATAAACGTAAGAGAAACAGGAAAGGAAATATTATAATAATACAAAATAGATAAACATTAACAGGGCTAAGAACAATTACGAACAAAGATATTCAAAAGCAGAGATATTTTATGAGAATGTCACACAAAACAGTTTACTTGGAACTGTTAAACAGTGTTCAGGTATGATTTAAGGTTGGTTATGGATGGGGCGTCTAATTTAAAATAATCTAACATAACGTGTGAATGCATTAAAGGAGCGTCTTCAGTTATTATTTAAACGCAGCTATGTCAGGATTGGGATAGGTTATATAATTTCATTATTTAAATTATGATTGTTAATATTAATATTTTATGACATGTATTTGGGCTATTGCGCTTAAATAAGTCATGATTCTAAATTAATATTTCTATTTATCCTTTGTAGCTATCACTTTGATATCGTCTTTCTCTTATTTTTTTCTATTTTTTGTGGTTCTGCCACGGTTACGTTTGCAAAATGTCTTTAGTTTGTCCAGAATATTGCTTTTCCACTAAAATAGAGACGAAGCAGAAGGAAAATGAATGAATTGATGAATGAATGAAATGATTGACGTTTTTATGCATGTGTGGTGTGCCTTGCACACGACAAAGACGAACGAGTGGCCGCGAGCTCCGGTGGCCGGTCAGAGCCAGCGCCGCATATCAAACTGGTTAAGAGATGCTGGATGGCTGCCAATATATAATAGGAATTCTTCCGAAGTTTCAGATGATATCTGGGCTTGTGCATAATAATGTAAAATAAAAGTGAAAGTCATGACATTTGGCCAAGCATAAGAATAGCCTACAAGAGTGTTTCGATTATTATCATGACATGTCATGCTTGGGATTATATGAATAACACCTCGCTGTTTACCATTTCCGAAAGTGGAGCTGACGTCGGCGCGAAATTGCTTGTACAATTGTAAAAAGAGTGATGAATATTAATGGATTTCTTATAGCCTATCTGTCATTTCTGATAATATAATTGATTTAACTAGTGAGAGAGTATCCAACATTCATTTAGCAAAAATGCATCCAGAATCCTAAACCAATAACTTTGTCAAGCAAAAATTATGATTTTATAGGCTACTGATTTTTTTTAAAACAAGAAAAAAAAAAACTATTAGTTACCCTAGCAATTGTTTATTTAAATATGATCATCTCAAAATATTAAATAAAAAAAATAATGGTTTGACTTTGTGAAATCATAAAGCAGACTTGCAGAAAAGAGTTAATAGAATAAATGAGCAAATACATTCTCTCCAGTAGATGGCGATTACAGCTCAGTAATAATCCCATGATTTGCAGAAACCACTCAACCACGCATGTCAAACCACACATTCTAAACATTAATCTTATGAAACTAGCTGAAGTGACAACTATATTAAATTTAAACCAGTTTAATTAAGTTTATATGTTTAATAACTGCAAAAAAGATCAACATTGCTAATCATAAAATACAAACGGTCGCTGAAAAGTTATAAATAATGGTTTTCTCATTTAATACTGAAAACAAATTAAAGTCAGTTATAACTGCCTATTATCAAACCACAGGCAACTCATTTTATTACTTATAATTGGCTGCGACATTGCCACTTGCGTTACATTTTTCTCGCCTATAGGCTACATAACAATAAAACAATATTCTGGACAAACTAAGACATTTTGCAAACGTTTAACCGTGGCAGAACCCCAATAATTAGAAAAAAGAAGAGAAAGACAGGCAGAGTGATAAAAAGGATAAATAGAAATATTAATTTAGAATCATGACTTATTTAAGCGCAATAGCCCAAATACATGTCATAAAATATTAATATTAACAATCATAATTTAAATAATGAAATTATATAACCTATCCCAATCCTGACATAGCTGCGTTTAAATAATAACTGAAGACGCTCCTTTAATGCATTCACACGTTATGTTAGATTATTTTAAATTAGACGCCCCATCCATAACCAACCTTAAATCATACCTGAACACTGTTTAACAGTTCCAAGTAAACTGTTTTGTGTGACATTCTCATAAAATATCTCTGCTTTTGAATATCTTTGTTCGTAATTGTTCTTAGCCCTGTTAATGTTTATCTATTTTGTATTATTATAATATTTCCTTTCCTGTTTCTCTTACGTTTATATTCTTTAGCTGTCAATATAATACTTCGCGTCTATGGAAGAAAGAGTCAATAAAGATAGACAATGTGTAACATCATATTCATCAAAAGACGGTTTGTGTGCAAGTAACTGCACCGGTCCGAGGAGGGAGCGAGCCGGCATGGGAGACAAGCTCCGATAAGATTGCAGAACAACGTCTGTCACTGGATCCGAGAACTGAGATTTACGCGATCACCAGCTGGCTTCCGTTACATAAGGGCAAATATAGATGACTAAAACCTCATTTACTCATTTTACTCATACTTTTTATCATTTATAATGTCCAAAACATTGATATCAATATTAAATGCTACTTTTGTGCCTTTAATAGCCTTTTTCTCGCCTGTTTACTGGGTTAAAAATCTTACATTATTCCATCTCCACCTGCTGGTGAAAGCTAGAGCAGCTGGCGATCTTCAATCTGCAATCTATTGCTTTTCCTGCAGTTCCCGGATGTACTGTTGAATTTTAACAGTCGAATTTGATCCACTGAATTTATGGAAGCGAATTTTTGAACTGAAATAAAATGAACTGAAAATTACCTTTTGAATATTATACATCGTATTTTAAAGGGTATTGAATATTTTGTAAGTGAAATCTGAAAATTGAATATGAATTATTGAATTTTTAAGTATGAAAACGTGTTTGAAATATTTTTCGTTGAAAAATTCAAAGCTTAAATATACAGATATGTTAAATTTCAGGACCTAAAAATACAAACCCTGGAATTCAAGTCATTAAAATGCAAGAACTTGTTAATACGGTGTATTATTTTTTTCAGTTTGTGATATTCAACAAGCTTTTTAATTCAAGACTTTAGGCATTGATTTTGTTCCATAGTATTACGACATGTTTAGATATGTACATTTAACCTTAGATATGTTACTTAACCTATCACCACTGTCATTTGAGGTAACTACAATGTAACACAATGTACTTGATGTACAAATGTATATCCTAAAAAGTAATTATGATGGCAGTACCTTTCATTTATTTAAAAAAAAAAAAAAAATATATATATATATATATATATATATATATATATATATATATATATATATATATATATATATATATACATATATATATATATATATATATTTTTTTTTTTTTATGTATTCCCTCATCTTTAGGGGTTAAAATTGTTGGGGAATGGGGTTGTTCTGTAAAAAAATATATTGAAAAATATTAAATAAAAAGTTTAAAAAATAAGTAAATAAATAAAATATATTGGCTGTGTCTGAAATCGGTTATTACTAAGTAGGTACTGCATTTTAATTTACTACCGATAGAAAAGTATGTTCTATGCAGGATGAATGGAGCTCGAATGTACTACCGATGCCATTTTGTCATCTCGCTTCACTCCCATTGAATTTCTCGGAGTGTATAAAGGGATAGCGTAGCATCCATCAGATGCGCACTTCAGAAACTCGTAGGTCATTCGGGTACTTCTCACATACCTTTTTTCGAATTCGATGAATTTGGACATACTACTCGGTTCGCATACTATTCTTAGCGTACTCTATAGTATGAAAGTATGCAATTACGGATGCAGCCATTGTATTCAAGGCAGAAAAAAAGTTCTTGTTTTTAACTCAGACATTTAAAAAGGATATATTTTAGTGCAGTAATCACAATACCGTGAAACCGTAATACTACTATCACGTTAGAATCTTTCAATGGAATTTATTCTGTAATGTGTTTCCTGTATAGTCTATGTTAATCTTTCTTATTGGATATAACGGTTAACCATTGTATGCACAACACTTATATTTTTTTATTTAAGCACATCTTAGTGTATCCGTTTCGTAAGGAATAATCTAAAATCCACAGAAAAATAAGTGGGTGGAAACATGGCTACTGATATGGCTGGCCACAACAACCTTATATCTGTCGTTGAATCGGACCAAAGAGTGGCCCAATGACTGGGCACTGCCAGTTTGCCCACTACGACACTCACGCTGAACTTCCCATCGAGTCCTATATCCTCTGCAATTCCATGTAGCATAACTTCACCAGTCTCATCCTTTTAAGCAACTGAAGCAGCTTCGAGCACATGATATATAGCTCAAATACTACTAGCTGGCATAGAATAAGGCTTAACTTAAAGTATTAGTTTACACAATAATGAAATTCTGCTATTAATAACTCACCCTCATGTCGTTTCAAACCCCTGGGACCTTCGTTCTTTTTCAGAACACAAATGAAGATATTACGGATGAAATTTGAGAGCTCCCTCATCCTCTACAGACAGTCTGTTAAAGGAGCGGTATCAACAGATGTTAAGAAGACAGCCTACTAATACTCAAATGGACCATCAAAATAAAGTAGTACCTTTAATTTTCAGAATATCAGGGAGGTAGTGGTTTTATTAGCAGTATTTTATGTTTCGTTATTAGGATATTGGACCAATGTCCAATGGAATATCAATATCTGTCATTTTAAATATAAAAACATCCTCCATTGTGCAGGTCAGTTTCTTTATTTGTAGAGTTTTCCTCTTGTTTCTTGTTCCAATATCTAGATATTCTAAAATTAAGAAACATTTTTAGACAAGTAAAAACTGTTTCATTTTCAGAAATCACAGAATTAAGTGAGTTTTATATTAAAACAATTGGGTAAGTAAAATAATCTTTTTTCAAACTGAAAACGTTTTGTTTTACCCCTCTGGCATGGTATTTTGCTTGTTTTCATTTCAAATTTAACTGAAGTTTTACTTATTTCTGAAACTAAAACTATATATTGTTGTCTATAAACATGACACAAACTCTAAAAACATTTTGTGCTGTGTGTTTCTAATTAATAGGGTTGGGCGGAAAAATACAAAATATAGAGGTAAAGTTGATTTTATATTCAGATATTCAGACATTCTGCTTAGTAATGTGATTTTAGAAAAGTGCACCAAATTCTTAATTGGTAAATCATATTAGTAGCCAATGACTATGAAAGTACAACCATGTTTACAGTCAATTAGATAGTGTGTTGATGTTGTTTTAAAGTCATACTTGCATGCTAATTCTGATTAAATATTTAAAATAGCGTGGTAAACAATATAGAGACAGTTAAATGAACGTATGTGCGAATATAAAACCAACTTTACCTCTATATACAAACTTAGCTGGTTTTGCAGCAGAAGACGGGAGTTTTAACAGTTAAATTATTCAACTAAAACTATGCATTTTCAGTTATAAAATCTGTGGGAAATATTCCAGAGTATTACTATTTTACTGCGATTTGATCAAATAAAAAAAAAATTCCACAGTTGTAAAACTAAAGGTAATGGGTGTACGACAAGACAGTGTTTTATGGTGTGGGGATTTTAATTCACATAATTCATTATGGGGGAGTAATAGTAATGATGCAAATGGGATTCTTCTTGAAGAATTTATAGATGAAAAATATTTAGTTTGTCTAAATAATGGTGAAGGCACACGGTATAATTGTTTTAAAAATACAGAAAGCGTACTAGACTTAACATTTATTAGTAGTCCATTAGCAGCGGTTAGCACATGGAAAGTACTCAAGCACAATACAATAGGTAGTGACCATTACCCAGTAGTAACTAAAATTGGATTAAAGATAATGTATGAAAAAGAAGAGAGAATTCCAAGATGGAAATTGGAGAAAGTAAATTGGAAAGAATTTTAGGAATTATGTGATAAGAGAGTTATGACAATACAAATAATAAACCAGAGAGATGTAAACATTTTAAATAATAAAATTGTTAATGAAATAATTCAAGCAGCCGAAGAAATAATACCTAAAAGTAAAGGAGTTGGTTGTACTAAAAATGTACCTTGGTGGAATAATGATTGTAAAGCAGCTATTAAAGCAAGAAATAAAGCATTTAGACATCTTAAAAAACACCATTCACTGGAAGCTATGATCATGTATAAAAAGGCTCAGACAATATTAAGAAAAACTATTAAAACACAAAAGCGTATATTCTGGAGAGAATATTGCAATAGTCTTGGACGAGAGGTACAATTATCAGAGGTGTGGGGTATGATTAGAAGAATGGCAGGTGTTAGACGAAATTATGAATTACCAGTGTTAAAGTATGGCGATATAGTAGCGATCAGCAACCTAGAAAAGGCGGAACTATTAGTCCAACATTTTAGAAATGTACATAGTTCAGTTAATCTCTCTGAAGAGGCTAGGAAATGCAGAAATAGTACATTAACTAAATATCCTGATCTTTTAAAGAAAGTAAAAACAACAGAAAATCCTTTAGATTTACAATTTAATATGTTTGAATTAAAACGAGCAATCATTAGCGCAAGACAAACTGCCCCAGGTAAGGATGAAATATGCTATAAAATGTTGTCACACATGTCAGAGGCATCACTAGAAATAGTACTGAATTTATTTAATCAAATTTGGGATATGGGTCAATTACCTATAGCATGGAAACAATCTATAGTGGTACCTATACTTAAACCAGGAAAAAATCCATCAGATCCTTCTAGCTATAGACCCATTTCACTGACATCCCACTTATGCAAAATAATGGAAAGAATGATTACAGAAAGAATTACATATTTTTTAGAAAGCAAAAACCTTTTTTCTCCATATCAGAGTGGGTTCCGCAGAGGCAGAAATACTATGGACTCAGGATTATGTTTGGAATCAGACATCAGGAAAGCACAGACTAACAAAGAAGTTGTGATAGCTATCTTTTTTGATATAGAAAAGGCATACGATATGCTTTGGAAAGAGGGATTGCTGATTAAATTAAAATCTTTAGGAGTCACTGGCAAAACATATAATTGGGTCATGGATTTCTTATTTGGAAGAAAAATACAAGTTAGGGTAGGAAAAGAATATTCACATGAATACACAGTGGAAAATGGAACTCCTCAAGGTAGTGTTTGCAGCCCATTATTGTTCAATATAATGATAAACGACATTTTCTCTCAGATTGAACAAAGTATAGGTGTCGGCAGCTAGCTCTCTGCAACTCTCACATGGTCGCCCACTGAAGCTAAGCAGGGCTGCGCCCGGTCAGTACCTGGATGGGAGACCACTTGGGAAAGCTAGGTTGCTGCCGGAAGTGGTGTTAGTGAGGCCAGCAGGGGGCGCCCAACCTGCGGTCTGTGTGGGTCCTAATGCCCCAGTATAGTGATGGGGACTCTATACTGCTCAGTGAGCGCCGTCTTTCGGATGAGACGTTAAACCGAGGTCCCGACTCTCTGTGGTCGTTAAAAATCCCAGGATGTCCTTCGAAAAAGAGTAGGGGTTTAACCCCGGCATCCTGGCCAAATCTGCCGACTGGCCTCTGTCCATCATGGCCTCCTAACCCTCCCCATATCATGATTGGCATATCATCACTCTGTCTCCTCTCCACCAATCAGCTGGTGTGTGGTGTGTGGTCTGGCGCAAAATGACTGCCGTCGCGTCATCCAGGTGGATGCTGCACACTGGTGGTGGATGAGGAAAGAGGGATTGTGAGGGAGGGAAAGAGGGATTCCCCCCCCATTGTGTAAAGCGCTTTGAGTGCCCAGAAAAGCGCTATATAAATGTAACGAATTATTATTATTATTATTATAGGAAAATCGTTGTATGCAGATGATTGGGCACTATGGATTAGAGGTCGGAATGTGTCATTTGTACAAAAGAAAATACAGAATGCGATATTTGAGGTAGAAAAATGGGCAAATAAATGGGGATTCAAACTATCTGTTGCAAAAACTCAGGTCATCTGTTTCTCAAGACAGCATAAAACCATATCACTCGCTTTAAAACTATATGGACAACCACTAGAACAAGTAAAAACTGTAAGGTTTCTTGGGGTTTGGTTCGATGAAAAGCTGACATGGAAGGATCATCTGAATAAAATCATAGAAAAAAGTAAAAAGGTTATTAATGTACTTCGTTGCCTGTCACGGCAAGAGTGGGGAGCGAGTAGAACATCACTACAAAATATATACTGGGCCCTCATGAGATCTGACCTTGATTATGGATGTATAGCTTACATGTCGGCAGCAGAGTCAAACCTCAAAAAATTAGATGTATTACAAGCGCAGGCC
>NC_141024.2:70880000-70915000 GCF_052040795.2 Danio rerio | reverse complement strand
AAAGAAAAAGCCTGAAATATGTTTTGGACAAAATGAAGAGTCAAATTTAAGACATTTATTAGTTATGAATATATAGGCAGAATGTTTCAGACAAAAACAAGTTAAGTTTTGTGTGCAGGTGATGACACACAGTTTTGAGCAGTGTTGTTGGACAATATTGTAGAGCGATGTTGGTTGGTTAGTTTGCAGCTGAAAATGCAAACAATATATAAAAATACAAGTTATTTTGTATAAATGTATACATGATGTGCGGTGTGGTTACCACCATGAAACTAAAACATGAATACTTCTTAAGTACATATTTCAGGCGGTACTTCTTTATTCTTACTTGAGTACAAAAGTGTAGTCAGTACTTTTACCAGAGTCGTTTTAAATACCAATATCTGTACTTCTACTCGAGTAAAGGATGTGTGTACTTTTGCCATCTCTGAGCACCAATGAAGGAGTCTGACCGTTAATAGACTTATATCTCCTTTTTAGACAAAAACAACTAATTCATTAAATTATGAAAATCATGCATAATTATTTGGCATAACGTCAAGTAAATGATGTTAATGAAATTGATTCAATTGTCTCAGGGTTTTTTTTTTCACTACAGTGACTGAATTTATAAGTTAAATCAACGCAACCATATTTTAGGTAAAGTTGGTTTTATATTCGGATATTCAGACATTCTGCTTAATAATATAATTTTAGAAAAGTATTTCTTGCAAATTCTAATTTGGGAAATCATATTAGCAGCCAATGACAAAGTACAACCATGTTTACAGTCAACTAGACAGTGTTATACTTGCATGCTAACTCTGAATATTCAAATTAGCGTGGTAAACAATATACAGACAGTGAAATGAACGAATATGCGAATATACAACCAACTTTACCTCACTATTTAACCTTGGTATTTGTAGTACAACGTTATATGCGAGCTTACAATTGGCAGTCAATAAGACAAACGCTATAAACACTACACGTTTACTAAAGCCATGGTTAAAATAAGTAAAAGATGTGAATCAGTTTATGCTTGAAACAAACCTTTCTCCAGCCGAGTCAAAGCCAGACTGTAAAAGCCGCAACAGATGCAGAAACACGGCGCAGACTTGCGGCATCATATTAAAGCCATAATAAAAGTCCCGTTCACCGTAGGAAGCCAGTCCAAACTCGGCCCTGGAGTGTTTAGCTCCAACTTGCTTCAACGCACCTGGAGGAACTTTCCAGTATATCTAGCTTGATTAGCTGGTTCAGGTGTGTTCGATTAAGGTTGGAGCTAAACTCTCCAGGACACCGGCACTGCAGGTATTAATACACCACTGGTATGAGGTCTAAAATCAGTTATCAACAGCTCTGTCTGTCTGTCTATCTATCTAATCACATGTTTGTAACATGCAAATATCCAGATAGCAATGTTTACTTACCCACACATGCAGGGATGCACATGGTAAAAATACTATAGTACAGTTAAAGTCAATACTATTAATCTGTTGTGGTAATTTTATAGTTGCTTTGGTAGCCTACAGCAATATAAACAAAGTGACCTAGTAGGCCAACTGTAGTTTTCTTCAGCTTTATACTACAGTACACCAGTTTACTGTAGTAAATTTAAGTGTACCTCAGTATTTATTACAGTTTATCAGTGATCACTATAGTTTGGGCTACAATATGCTGGAGCATTTATTAACAACGCTAAGCAAAAGAAGATATTCTGAAGAATGTTGGCCCTGCTGAAAAATCCAGCCTAAACCAGCTTAGGCTGGTTGGCTGGTTTTAGCTGGTCGACCAGGCTGGTTTTAGAGGGGTTTTGGCCACTTCCAGGCTGGTTTCCAGCCATTTCCAGCTTGGTCTTAGCTGGTCAGGCTGGGAGATGACCAGCTAAAACCAGCTTGACCAGCCTAGCCAAGCTGGAAGTCCAGCCAAAACCAGCTATATCCAGCTTAAACCAGGCTGGTCAAGCTGGTTTTAGCTGGATTTGGCTGGTCATTTTCCAGCCTGACCAGCTAAGACCAGGCTGGAAATAGCTGGAAACCAGCCTGGAAATGGCCAAAACCCCTCTAAAACCAGCCTGGTCGACCAGCTAAAACCAGCCAACCAGCCTAGGCTGGTTTGAGCTGGATTTTTCAGCAGGGGGTAAGAACAGCCATTCGTATCTTCAGGATTTCTGCCTTTGTGCACAAAAGAAACAAACCGGTGTGGAACAAGTGAAGAATAAGTAAACATTTAGGTAAATTTCTAACTATTTATAACTATATATAAACATTAAAGAGATTGTGGGGACTGTGGCTCAGTGGTTAATACTGTCATCTCACTGCAAGAAGGTCGCTGGTTCGAGTCCCAGCTGTGCTAGTTGCCATTTCTGTGTGGAGTTAGCGTGTTTGGATGCATCTGCTTTGTAAAACGTGCCAAACTAGTTGGCGGTTCATTCCGCATTGGCGACTGCTGATAAATGAGAGCCTTAACCTAAGGAAAATAAATGAAGAGACTGTGACATGAGCCCAAAAAGTACAGTGCCGACTGAAAACCAATTCATTTTATCTGTATATCCACACTTAATATCTATATCCAATCCTATTTTATATTTACATCCACTTGTTCATTAAAAGTCAAACATATAATTTGGTGTAGAGTTCAATACTAAGTTTGTCTCCTTTTATTCAGAGTTCACACCTGAAGTGCTTCATATCTTTTTCTTTCCTAAAACAATAATCTGAATCACGTATATGAACGACACACATTTCCAAACGAATAGATTCATACACACATATTTTCTGGTGCCATTTCAAATGGCCAAGCCAGTTACACTGTAACAGAACCCACAAACCATGACTAAAAACAGGGTGATTTTTCAGTATCTGTAATAGCACTAGTTAAAACTAATGGAATAGCTCATCCAATAATTAACATTTACTCATTTATTTACACTCAAGTGGTTCCGAATATTCAATTCAGCTTTATTTGTATAGCGCTTTTACAATGTAGATTGTGTCAAAGCAGCTTCACATAAATGGTCATAGTAACTAGAACAGTGTGGTTCAGGTTTTAGTGTTTAAGTTCAGTTCAGTTCTGTTTAGCTCAGTTCAGTGTGATTTAATCATTACTGAGAGTTCAAACACTGAAGAGCCAATTCACAACAGGAAGCTGCTTTTGTTTGATGAATAGCACTCTCTATGGTACAGAAAGTGTAAATAGGACTTCCTTTGGGTTAAATCAGTGTTTCTCAACCACGTTCCTGGAGGACCACCAGCACTGCATGTTTTGGAGGTCTCTTTAGTCGGTCACACCCATTACAGGTCTTTCAGTCTCTGCTAATGAGCTGATGATCTGAATCAGGTGTGTGTGGGTAAGGAGACATGGGAAATGTGCCGAGCTGGTGGTCCTCCAGGAACGTGGTTGAGAAACACTGGGTTAAATGAAGTCTGTTTTCACATTAATGTGGTGTCAACCACTGTAGTGCGCAGGTATGACCTGCTATAGACGCTCAAGGCAGCATCCACAGCGGAGTCCTTTTAGTGTTTACGTTTCTGAATACATTTTTAATGAACATTTGCATACATGACAAAAACATATATCATCTGCATTTGACTGATAGGGGCATAATTAGTCTTCAGGGCCGGATTAACGTAAAGGCTAGGTAGGGCTGAAGCCCCAAGGCCCATGGAAGAAGTGGGCTCTTGATTGGATAAAGAATTAATTTGCGCTATGACGCGGGAAACGCCTCTTTGCGTTATGCTTTCTCTTATCGGTAATGTGAAGTATTCCTTTCGGGTCGCTACTGTTCAAAAAGAGTGACGCCGGTGCTAAACTGGGGCTCAAAGTGACTGTAGTCCAATCAGAATATTGAATAGCCCTGTTTTAGTCACTCGTAAGGGTGATCAGATGTCCCAATTTTCCCAGGACAGTCCCTTATTTTGGCACTACCGCGAGAACCGACCAGTCAGGTAGGCTAACCGTGCTCGTCGTAGAGCAAAAAACAAAATTCAAACCGTCTTCATCATTGATACACTTGTACATGTAGTAACAGACGCTGGGAATTGTGCTGAATGGAATTGCGCGCACCCGCACAATCCTTTTATCACACAATATAACCGAGATTATGTGCGAATGAATCAAATAGCCTACACGAGCAGTTATCAAAATATCTATCGTTGCAAAGTATCGATCTCAAGTATACACTCGGTTATGATTTATGCTGTGTTCACACCAGACACGGAACGTGCGGATAAATCGCGCTATTCGCGCGTCAAATTTACTTCAGAACAGACGCGGATTCACGTGATGGGCAGGGCTTTTGTCTTCCTGGTGACTGTAGCTTCGTTAAAGGCTAACATGGATTTTATGAAGAAAATAACAGTGTTTATGTACTTTATGAAGGCTGAAAAACAGCGTTTCAGAGGTGCATCCAGCTCTGTGAGCTCATAAACTCCTCCAGAAACTGAACCTGGATCACGGAGGCTTTCAACGGTGCTTCTGACTGAGCCAAGCCCAGTTTGATGTCTTGTTGTCTGTGTCGCCTGGAGGATTTCCCCCAGGACACCATCAACTGGTTCTACGTCACAATCACGCCCCCACAAGAGCAAGCTTCTGATTGGTTAATGCGGCACGAATGTCCACTGAAGTTCAGATTTTCGAATTCGAGAGATTCGCATGAAACGCTCATTAAACGCGTCAGACGCGCAAAACGCTTAATTCGCCTCGCGCTATTCGCACCACGCCATTCGCGTCATTCTCTCCGCCCCATTCGTGCGTATCGCGCCGCAGGATGTCTATTCCCGCGTTTGCATTGACTTAACATGTAAATCACTTGCGCTTGACGCGCGTTCCGCGTCTGGAGTGAACGCAGCATTACAGCAAGTCTTACTGAACCAGTTAAAAGGCAAACTTTCTATGAATGTTTACTTTGCCCCTTTTATGAAAACGACAGTAATAATATGGAGCAATGAAATATTGGACCTGACTTTCATCAGACAATATATCTGATGCAATAAATACATAAATAAATAAATAAATTAAATTAAAGAAACACTGTAACTCAGAAGACCACAATAAGCTATTAGATATTAGAAGCATGGATATTAAAGATATCATATCATTATAGGGATTTATGGTCAGCTAAAGTTGTAAATTAGATAATATTAATTAGAATAATATTATTAATAATAACAACAATTTATATATGTATACTTTTGTGGGGTTAAAAAAATTTGAAGGGGGGCCTTGGATTTTCTATAGCCCCAGGGCCCAATGTGCTCTTAATCCGGCCCTGTTAGTCTTATATAGCCTAGTGGACCACGCGTGTGCACAGAGTAAAGGCTGATTTATACTTCTGCGTCAAACGCCGGCGTATGCTACGGCGCTGGCGCATAGCCCTTCGCCGTGGCCGTCACTGATGTGCACCTCTCAAAAAATGTAACTACACGTCGCAGCAACGCGTAGCGCAAGCTCTGTGATTGGTCGGCTTGGTAGCGCTGACGAGTCTGGGCGGGACCGAGAGCCGCGTGAATGGCGCGAACCCAATGTAGCGACTGTTTACAAGTGTGGAGTACCGTGAAGGAGCTCCGGATGGAAAGTTTTGTTTTGTGTTTACCTCATAGTTAAAGTTGTTGCACGTCCGCCGGTTCCTGCCTCAAAATGAGCGAGTTTGAGCCACTTGTACATCCCGGAAATGTTCAGGAAAAGCAAACCAGCAGCGAAGAAACTCGACACAGAGGAACATTTACACCTCACTGCCAACTAGCGTTTCGGAAGTGTTAATGCAGACCAACAGAGACAGCGCGGAAGTATAAATGCACAGCCATGAGCGTTGCATGCACCATGGGTTACGCCTGTCACTTGACGCAGAAGTATAAACCAGGCTTAACTGTGCTACAAATGGCTTTTGGGTTTGAATCCCGACTTGTAAAAACACTCCGAAATTATGATTTTATGTGTTTTAATAATGTTACTCTTATGGTGAAGTCTAGATGAGATACAGCTGCGAACACGGCATCAATATAGCATAATTTGACACAATTTTCATTAACTTCCAGCCACGACTGTATCTGATCTAGCAACAACCCTGTTTTATGACCAAAACAAGACCTATTTATTCGCAAAGTGTTCGTTCAGATGTCAGACCAATGTTAAAACGAAACGCGTTAGAAGAACTGAGCATTTAAAACCCAACATCTATAGCTGCATCACACTGGGTTCGAACCCATTATCTCTGCATGCTAGTCTGAACTCTCACTAGTCCACTAAATCAGTTGAAACCCCTTCTCTACAACATGGGGTTTAATACCACATGTTGCGTAACTGTTACTATAGAGTGGGGTTTCGAAGCTTTGACGCATTTGATTCAACTGTTGAATGAGAGAGCAGTTCAGAGTAAAACACAAAGTAGGAAACCCTCAGTAATGTCAGCCAGGAAATACTTGACTTCGCAATGAGCGTCAGCTCGAGTGTGGCTTTAATAGTCCAGATAATGGGGAACAGGCGAGTGTGTAATCAGTGCAGGAGATTGTGGGTAATGTAGTTCTACTTTGGTAGCAAATGCACAAGTGTGAATATTTGGAGAGGAGTAATAAATAAAAGAGTTTAAAGTGAATTTAATGCTTTACCATCAGAGTGAAGCAAAACATATCGTCTTGTTTTCAGAAATAATTGCCTAAAATGAAGCGAGTTTTGCTATAAAACACGCAAAATAATCTGCCAATGGGGTAAGAAAAGGAAAAACAAGATTATTTATCTTTCTTATTTTTGGACTTTTCTCCGGTGTGAATTTTCATGTGGATCGTCAGGCCTCCTTTTTGACTGAAACTCGCTCCACACTCTTGGCAGGTGAACTTGTTGGCTTCAGTGTGAACTCTCATGTGGACATTGAGGTTCGGTTGTGTTCTGAAGCTGGCTCCGCACTCTTGGCAGCTGAAAGGCTTTTCTCCGGTGTGAATGCTCATGTGGACTCGAACGCTCCCTAGTTGACTGAAACTCTTCCCGCACTCCTGGCAGGTAAACCGCTTCTCTCCTGTGTGAGTTCTCATGTGGACTTTAAGGTTCTGCGAGTGAGAAAACCCCTTTCCGCACTCGTGACAGGGAAACGGTTTTTCTCTGGTGTGAACTCTTATGTGGGCCTTAAGGTTATGGATTTGAGAAAAACTTTTCCCACATTGTTGGCACGTGAACGGTTTCTCTCCAGTGTGAACTCGGGTGTGGCTTTGGAGGTGCGCTTTCAGATTGAAACTCATCCCGCACTGTTGGCAGCTGAAAGGTTTTTCTCCGGTGTGAACTCTCACGTGCTGCTCAAACAATCCCCATTCGTTGCATCTCTTTCCGCACAGCTGGCATGTAAAGCAGCCATCTTTAAAGTGAATTTGTACGTGCTTTTTAAAGGTGCTTTTGAGTTTAAAACTCTTTTCACACTGACAACACTTGAAAGCTTCAGTGCCAGTAGATTTCTTCGTTTCAGAAGTTTTCCCACACCGACTGGGGTTACGCCTCTCTCCACAGTGAAGACTCACATGAGTATTAAAGGTTTCTTTGTGTGGGAAACTCTTTCCACATTGATCGCACACAAACGGCTTCAGGTCTAAAGTAAAAAAAGACAAAAGAAGTTAGAAGTTAATACAAAAACAACAAACATCCCAAACGCTTCGAGAAATCGAAACGAACAACGATGTGAGGAGAGTTTTGCTTCTTGAAGGTTTTTCTGTAAGGGCCACAATATATTTTTTTTCTAGAAATAAGGACTGGGTCAGTTATATTGGCCAGAGTGACGACCAGTAACATTGTAGAGATTTGTTTATTCTAATTGTCCCTTAGCTAAGCCCCGCCCTCTTTAGCTACTGTTATAACGCCATTGACCCATAACAATGTACAGTACCTATTACTGTCAGTATGTTTGTGAGCTCTTTACACAGTTTCTTTTCTAATTTGCAGTTCAGTGGAAGAAATAGAAATGCAAATCAAAGTATAAATAGCAGAAGTGAACAAATAGATTTTTCCCTAAAACCAAATATTAATCCGACACCCAATATAAAAGCAGACATTAACCTGGTATAGCTTCATCACCAATGACTAAATCTCCAAAAGACCGATGAAAACATTGGTGAATTGTGGCTCTGACATGGACATGAGGCTTATATATTACTGAAAAACCTCTGCAGGTGAAGTATATTGATCGCAGGTGCCCAGTTTATGCGCATTAAAAAGTCATGTCAAGAGATCATGTGATGATAAAAGTGCGTGTAAATGGATCTGAAATGTCGTTTGCGTCATTGTAAAATGCCTTAACCATTTTAGTATTAGTGTTATTATATTATTAATGACATCCAGAGCTGTCAAGAGCGTCTTTGTTCCGCATCTCACACCTTTAAACGCCACTGCGTGTCAGGATTGTCTTCTGAGGCGCAAGTCATTTATTAAATAAAAAAAAAGATTCACGCAGCTTCTCCTACCTTGGTATATTCCGTTTTTACTGTTGATGTTTGGCACCAGATTATCAGGAAGTGTCGATTTTGTTCGCTTTGACTTATTGAATGGAAGGCTGCTTTATTTGCATATCTTTTATGTGATAATCCAGTTTTTGCGCATAAAGTTAATCATCATTTTTGGATGGAAACATAGCTAGTGTTTCTCTTTTCCTACTGTTTGGCCATTTTTGATAGACTCGTGAATGTACTTTATGATGAAAGTACCATCGAAGCCTATGGAATGCAAGCCTACCACCAGGGGCGTTGCTATACCCCAGTAAAAAATTGACGGTGCCTTAGTAAATGCTTTGAGATACTATTTACTTTATATGCAAGTGTATTTATTGAGAGTAGCGTTGTAACAATATACCGGTATGACGGTCTACCACGATTTGAACGTGCACGATTATCATACCATGAACAATTGCATATCAACGGTTTTAACATAAGATTTAAAAAATCACTTGCGCAACGTTTTTTTCCGCTTGGCGGGTCACGCTCTGAACTTGCGCACCTACACTCCCGTGCACATGCAGCAGAGATAATGGCAGAGCCGGAGGCTTTTTCGTCTGACCTCCATCCCCCGCCGAAAAAAAAAGTTAAAATCTGTAGCATGGGAGTACTTCGGATACAAAAATCATGAATGAGGGATTGTTTTAGAGGACGGCTATCCGATTTGTAAAAAATGTGGGCGCAGAGTAGCCGCAGAAGGAGGCAATACATCAAACATGTTCGCTCACATTCGCGAACACCATCCCTCCGTGCAGATAAAGGTAAGATAAGTGTATATTTTCCATGACGCAGTGCGTGTACAGTATAACGCCTGTTTCACACTGCTTCTCAAGCTAACTTATATGAGAAGTGTCTACAGTCAGAAGACAATCGCCTGTGATATCATGTCATTTGTTTTTTGATTATCAAGTTGCTGTAGACCTAGTTATAATAATATTTATATAATATAGTTATAATGATATTTATACATGATTAAACCAGTGTTACTTTCTCCGCTTCAGTAATGTCCAGCGGCAGAATAACAGCTTGTTAATTCATGCTCGTGCAGATGATGAGACGGACAAAAGTAATCAATGCATGCCATTCTTTTACTTATTTTCGTGTTTTCAGATTCACAGTGCAAACAGCTCCCGGTAGGAATAACTCGAGTGAACATAAAACAAAGCCGATTAAAACTTTCTTGCTCTGCTCAGCTGCACAGAACACAGCGAGCTCACATAATCCAGCATGCGTGTCGAACTACACTACCCACAATACACTTCGCTATGGACTACAAATCCCGTAAATATTCTATTGCCCCTCTCCTACAACACTAGTGTGCAACTTAAGCAAACTGATGCTAAAATTGTTTTACATTTGGTTTTGTAGTTCAGGCCTAAATAAATGTTTGCCTGAAAGTGTCTTTGTATCCCTGCCACAAGTGTGCCTTCAGAGAGGATGTTCAGTACAAGTGGACACATTCTCTCACCTCAGCGGTCAAGTTTAAGTCCTGAAAATCTCAACATGCTTACATTTCTTCATCACAACCTAGACTGAAAAATAACAACGCTTTAAATACATGTTTACAGCCATAAACTTGGTATTGCACTTTTGGTCTCCCATTTATCCTGCTTATAAGGAAGGACAGTTTTAAGTTTTAAGTTTAAGACATTTTAGTCTAATCTTAAAAGACCCTGCTTGTTTATTCCTTCTAATTTAATTTAAGAAAATGGGAGATTTTTCAGTTTATTTTTATAAAAGACTTCTATAGTTCTATTAAAATGGTTCTTTCAAAAGTTTGTTGAAATAAAACCTTTGTTCAGTCAGAAAACATGTTCTTATTCTTTTCAGGGTCTTTGCAATGAGAATTACTATTTAATACCGTATACCGCGAAACCGTCAAACCGTGGTATTGTTTTAGACGATTATCATACCGTAAAAAATTCATACCGTTAATTGAGAGTGGTAATCCCTGAATAAAGACGTTATTCTCTATGTGCAACCGAACCAACGCTGGTGAAAGCAATGTAGTTAAATCAAAAAGCAAACTGAGCATAAGCACAGAAAAAACCATACCCGCACACAAAGTTTAAATAGTATGACATTACTTATACTATGCATGGCTCCTGATTGATTTTTTTGTATGAAGCAAAAAGAAAGGATGATAAGTCAGAGAGGTAAGACTTTAAAAAAAAATAAACTTTTTGCCGTGAGGCGGGTCTAACACAACACACAACAGATCTACAATCTTATAATATATAATCTTAAAAACTATATGCTATAAAAAATCTTCAGCTGGGGTGCCGGAAAAAAAAAAACGTAAATAAAGGCCAATAAATTACTGACATTTACCATAAAATAACAGATAGTAAATTACAGAAATTTACTTAAATTTCCGGAAAATTTATGTAATTTACTATCTGTTATTTTACGGTAAATAATAACAGCCATTATTTTGCGTTTTTTTTCCGGCACCCCAGCTGCTGATAACTAATACAATTAATTTGTTGTTTATTAAGAAAAATATTTGTATAACAACAATATTACTGTTATTTACTTATAATTATATATAATCTTTGTTTCATTAAAAAAAAAAAAAAAAAAAATATATATATATATATATATATATATATATATGTAATGTAAATGTAATGTGTATTTATATAGCGCATTTATTGTGTATGGCCATACACCCAAAGCGCTTCACAATCATGAGGGGGGGGTCTCTTCACACCACCACCAGTGTGCAGCATCCACTTGGATGATGCGACGGCTGCCACAGGACAACGGCGCCAGTGCGCTCACCACACACCAGCTACAGGTGGAGTGGAGGGACAGGGATAGAGCCAGTTCGGTGGAGAGGGGATGATTGGGAGGGCATGTTCGTAAGGGCCGATAGAGGGACTTTGGCCAGGACACCAGGGTTACACCCCTGCTCTTTCACGAGAAGTGCCATGGGATTTTTAATGACCACAGAGAGTCAGGACCTCGGTTTAACGTCTCATCCGAAAGACGGCGCCCACTGACAGTGTAGTGTCACCTTCACTTTTTTACTGGGGCATTAGGACTCACACAGACCTCAGGTTGAGCGCCCCATGCTGGCCTCACTAACACCACTTCCAACAGCAACCTAGTGTTCCCTAGTGGTCTCCCATCCAGGTACTGACCAGGCTCAGCCCTGCTTAGCTTCAGTGAGTATATATATATAATGAGCAATATCACACTCGTAGCAGTGCGATATGGCTGTATATTAGCATGGGTGGGAGGCGTGCGTGTAGCCCGTGCTGATATACAGCCATATCGCACTGCTACGAGTGTGATATTGCGTTTATACAACAGTTCAACGGCACAATCATGTAAATAAATAAGAAAATCAAACACGGAGAGTCTAAAAACCGTTTTTTTTTTATTAGGAGCTACTTTCTTCCGCCATTCATTCACATGTGCAGCTGACGTCAGAACAGCAGAAGCCGTTACTAATTCACCAACGTCACTTTAGAGCTAGCGTTTGAATGATTCTCCATCTAAAGTGATGACAAAGCAGCTGATTTTGTTCACTTTAAGATTATAAGGCTGAACAATAACATGAAATGCCATTTGTCTACAGAGATATCTTCTTACAGCGTTACAGGCTACAGTATTTCTCTATTGCAATCGGAATTTCACAATAGCTAAACCCGAAAAAAGCAACACAATCACTACTGGACTGCTGTTGTGTTTTCGATAAGGAAAGCCGCTAAACACATGCGGACTTTCCTTTTTTCAATCTGCCAACACAACACGCATTCCTGATATGTGAGCAAATCGGTATAAATGCAGCACTACAACATACAAAAGTGAGCGATCATCTAACCTGCCAACATGTCTCTGAAAACCCGGGAGACCAGGTAGGAGGGGGTGATCGGGGGTGAATTACACTGTTGAGAACTGGAATAGGATGCAGCGAGTTTTGGGCGGCCGCTTTGTTCGGGTACTGTACCAAAGTTTGCAACCTGGGGGTGTTCACAGCCTATAGCAAAGAGGAAGGTGGGTGAAATTACGGTAGTTTTTTTAGGAAGAGATAGAAACGGGACGGTTGCGGGAGACTGCTCTGAAATACGGGATACTCCCAAGTAAAATAAAAGTGTTGGCAGGTGTGCTTACCAGTTTAATATTGATTTGATCTGCTGTAGTTAGAAATCAGACTGTTATCAGCTTCTAAGCGCAAGGGCTTATTATGCAGTTCTGTCGCCATCTTGTGGATAGAAAGCGTCAACCGTCATTGGTCTAAACCAGGGGTCTCAAACTCAATTTACCTGGGGGCCACAGGAGGCAAAGTCTGGGTGAGGCTGGGCCGCATAAGGGATTTCACAAAAAAAAAG
The DNA here is from genome assembly GCF_052040795.2 of Danio rerio. Lineage (NCBI taxonomy): Eukaryota > Metazoa > Chordata > Actinopteri > Cypriniformes > Danionidae > Danio > Danio rerio. The sequence goes on along the minus strand of NC_141024.2, from coordinate 70,902,213 downwards.
TCCTCAAATGTCATTATTAACAGTTTTAATGATTTCTTCTAAACATGAAGTATCCTGAACATTAATAGAACATTGAGTGAAGATTATGAACAGTTCTTCTGAACATGGCATCTTTTGCCTACTCCTTGCTGCCAGAGACTTGACAGCGCTTCTTCTCACAAATCTGAACCACATTTGGCTTTAGAGCGGAAGCAGTTGAGACCCTCAGTATGGCTTGGGGGAACTCACTCAAAACTTCCATTCCCTCACCCACTGCAGAGTGGATGCGCGCGTACTGAAGAGCGGTGTTATCGCGCGCCTACTGATCAGCTGTGTTGTCGCGCGCGCCTACTGATCAGCTGTGTTGTCGCGCGCGCCTACTGATCAGCTGTGTTGTCGCGCGCGCCTACTGATCAGCTGTGTTGTCGCGCGCGCCTACTGATCAGCTGTGTTGTCGCGCGCGTACTGATCAGCTGTGTTGTCGCGCGCGTACTGATCAGCTGTGTTGTCGCGCGCGTACTGATCAGCTGTGTTGTCGCGCGCGTACTGATCAGCTGTGTTGTCGCGCGCGTACTGATCAGCCGTGTTGTCGCGCGCCTACTGAAGGGCGGGACCGAAGGTGTGCCGCGTCACGGGGGCACTTTTGATCATTTTGGAAGGGCACTTTCTATCCAAGACTAAATAGGGCATGTGCACTGCACAGGTTGAGCCCTATGTGTGCACGTGCCTGCCCTCACCTAAAAAAGGCGTATATATGTATAAATAAAACACCCCCACCCCACTCCAGTCACATCAGTCTGTACCAGTCTGTATCTACCTATAATATATATAAGATGCAGGCTGTAGCTAGGTAGGTGGCAGGCTGCAGATAGGTAGCTAAGTGGCAGGCAGGGGCGGGAACAGCTTACCTTGGTTCTGGCCGGCGCGAGTTCCCTCCTTCCCGCCCGTCACAGCGTCTAACAAAGGGGCGGGGTGCGTGGTGACGTCACCGGCATCCCCGCCCCTTTGTTTACACGGCGGGCGGGGAATGCCAGTGACCGCTGTGTACGGATAGAATCAGCGGAGCAGGGAGCGCTCTCTCTCCCCGCTCCGCTGATTCTGTAAGTGTACAGTGGTCGGCGCGGGCCACAAAATATTGCACTGAGGGCCGCAAATGGCCCGCGGGCTGCAAGTTTGAGACCCCTGGTCTAAACTATGGCCGTCGACCAGCCCTCAGAAATTGTAAATATTTTAAAATAGGCACTATTCTTGCAAATAAACTGCATAGTTGCAATCTAAACAACTACATTCTCGACTAAAACAGCCTCAAAAGTATATTTTGTTGTGTAACAGCAGTAATATTTGTCAAACTGTAGTGTCCGCTTGTTGCTGGCTGTATGTGGGCGGAGTAATACACAAAGGGTAAAGAGGCTGTACGGATGCTCATATTACTTAAATATATCACGGCTATCAACCAATCAAGATTCGAGAACCAGACAGAACTGCTGTATATAAAGATATATATGCACTGTAGATGAAAATAATGTGTCTTTTACGCAACAGATTACATGTTTTGAGAATAAAAACCAACCTGTTTGCTCCTCCAGATCTTCCTGTTTAATTATTACTTCTTCAATCTTCACGTCATCACACTCCTCTTTAACAAGCGCCATCTTTATAACAGTGTTTCACATGAAGATCAGTCACTTCAGCAGGAGCTTTTGGATTTTGGAGACATTTTTCCTGTTAAAAATGAGAATGATTAACTAGTAAATGAAGAGCTAGCTTGACCAAAAATATAAATGCATATAAACATAAACAAACAAATACATTTATAATAACTTAAAAGCTGACAGTCTCCCTTAACCTAAAAAGTTTTTTCTTTTTACTTAGAAGTCATTGGGAACCATAAACTGTCCAGCTTGTCAGGATTTGTTTTTTTTTTCAGCATAAGAAAGAAACAGGCTTGGTTAAATTTCATTTTTGGATAAACTAAATAACAGAAAGAAGAATAAATGCTAATTTAATTTAATGTAATCTCTCTACTTCAGTATTGGGCATTAATGAGGGAGTTGATCTCCTGATTAGACAAAAACTGTAAATTCATTTCATCATACATACTAACATGTAAATTATGTTTAACAACTGAGTTTCAAAGATCTCTGTTTTAGTTTATTGTTTATACAGTGACTGAATTAATAATCAGAATAAACTGATTCACGTTGTAGAGAAAGAGACGCTGTGATTCACAAGGTAAAATCAATAAGAGTTTGATAAAGATTGAGGTAAAGTTCCCCAAATTATTTACCATGGTACTTTAAATATTGGGTCTGAAATCGCATGCAAGCATGACTTAACATTAGCACTATTTATTTGACTGTTAACAATGTTGTACTTTGATAGTTATTTGCTGATAGTATGATTTCCCTGTTTAGAGTTTACATTTGCACATTTTGACTTTCTCCTTAATAATATAACTGTAGAAAAGTATTATTTGCAAAATATAAGTAGTAAAATCATATTAGCAGCAAATGACTATCAAAGTACAACATTCACAGTCAATTAAATAGTGCTAATGTTGTTTTCAAGTCATGCTTGCATGTGAATTCAATACAAATATTCAAAGCATCGTGGTAAACAATATTGGGACCACTGAACGAATGTGCGAAAATAAAACCAACTTTACCTCAATTATTATCCCTTACTAAAATTAACCATGGTTCTACAACAAATAATAAAAACACAATATTGTAGTCAAAACAAAGCAACCGCAAGTTAACTGTGGTTTTGCTAAGTTGCACTACGTCAATTGCGGTCTTATAAATGGTCTTAAAACGTTTAAGACTGTGGACACTACACTTTTGCTATAAGAGCGCCATGGTTATAGGATTTTCATAGCTAAAACCCGCTTAAATGCTTGAATCACAAACCTTTCTCCAGCCGAGTCAGAATAACAACAGAAACGCGGCGCGGACTTATCATGTCATATGAAAATACCAAAATAAAAGTCCCGCTCACAATTATGCCTCCTGTTGACTTAAAAATAACTCGGTCACAATTTTAACAGCAGACAAAAAGAAAAAAAAAACTTACTCCAAATGTTGTGACTTTTTTTCTAAAATGACACTGAAATCAACAATATTCTTTTATTGTTGCCAAAACTTTACATGACAAAACAGGGAATCAATCAACATCGCAAGGCATGCTTATCATTAAAATAAATTTAATTAATTAAAATTGTTACAAATGCAGCAAGGAACAGTATAAAAGACCTTCATCAAAGGATAAAATCAACAATCTTCCATTCTACTTTCATGAAGACTGTACACATTTAGGGTAGATGGTTGTCTTAGAAATCACCTTCAGAGCTTAGTTAGGAGTCTAGCGGTTACATGAGGAAATTTTTATTGTAAAAGGAGATTTTAAACTATTGCTTTTTGGAAAAACATTTAGATGCATCAAAGGTTCATCTAACAGCTAAGCTATAAGACGTACTTCCTTAGATTTTAGCAAGCTTTAATTTTTAATGTATGTATTTCAAATTTTACATTTTTAACAATTATTATTATATTTTATATGTATTATTAATCATGCTGGGATGTGCTTTTAAATATTCTTTATTGTGTGATTGTGTATGTAGGCAACTGCCCTAATTTAGTTGTCCTTTGTGGGATTAATCAATTTGTTAAACTTATGGGTGGAATTTCACCTGCCAACTTTAAAAGCATTTTTACACCAGAAAAACGACTACTATTTGAAAGGTTTAATGAAGGCGCATCATGTACACCATAGGTCTCAAACTCAGTTCCTGGAGGGCCGCAGCTTTGCACAGTCTTGCTCCAACCCTATTCTAACACAGCCGATCCAACTAATCAAGGTGTTGATTAGGTGCATCAGCTGTGTCTGATCAGGGTTTGAGCAAAACTGTGCAGAGCTGCGGCCCTCCAGGAATTGAGTTTGAGACCTATGGTGTGTACAAAATTCTAAGACCACAGGAGGGTTGAACAACCTTCTTACAAAAATAGATTTTTGTAAGAAGACATAAACAAGAATTTTATGTACACACGTTTGTCATTTGTCAAAAATGTGACATGGTCACGCAAATAGGGAACGATCTGCAGGCATTTTCCGGTCACGAATGCAGCACAGCTATGGTGAGTTGATTGTGCCATTTTGAAGTCTTACCATGAGGAGAAGTCTACTCTTCCATCATCGCCTGTCCATGTCGAATTTTGAATGGGACTGAATGGGAAAGCATATGACAGACAGATGGCGACGAGACAATTTTGTCTTCAACAGAGTGTCAAAATCTTGATGGTTTTGTGGGTCTCGTCTATCAAATCTGAGCTTTATTTTGTATTTTCTATTGGATTCGCATCAGGTGATTGGCTGGGCCATTCTACAGATTAATTTTCTTTCTCTAAAAACATTTAAGAGTTTCCTTGGCTGTGATTAGAAACAAAGGGCAAGGAACTACTGAGGGATTTCAGCTGCTGTCTGGGCCTTCACTCCCTTTCTTCATGTGTTCGATACTTTTTCCCGGTGTCATTTCATTTCATTACACATACCTTTGTAAACTAATTAGTTTAGTTTTATTTGCATATCTGGATTTATTTGGATGTTTTCAACATCTGGTGAAAAATTAAAAATCAACAGCACCTTCAGAAATATGTTTTCTGAGAAAAATGGTCACATGTTAAATATTTATTTCCCCCATTGTTGCTTTCCAAACCCTACAGTGAATCGTGTTCATCCTGAGTTTGTAAATGATATCTGAAACACCTTTTACACTGCGTACAAGTGTACGGCTTTTCTCCAGTGTGAAGTCTGATGTGATTCTTCAGGCTCCCTTTAACCCTGAAGCTCTTCCCGCAGTCAGGACAGATGAACGGCTTCTCTCCGTTGTGGATCCTCATGTGGGTTTTCAGAATGGCTTCTATACGCAACAGCACCATGAGGTTCGATCTTTTAGCGCAACTCTTTCCACACTGGGGACAAATGAAAGATCTTCCCGCGACGTGAGATATTACGTGAGCCTTCAGGAGATCAGCGTCTTCAAATTTACCTCACACTGTCAGTGCTAAATCATTTGCCATCGGTACGCAAAGGAGAGATCTGCTGCTGTACGAGGTCTGGACCACCTGTCAGTGCTCTGAGGCGGGGGAGGGGCTGACAGCATCACTCGCAGCTCGTTGAGAAGAGTAGGGACGGTACAGTATGAATAAATTACAGTCTATAAAACTTCTAGTAGCACAAAAAAAGTCACTAAATGTGTCGCTAGTTGCTTTTTTTGAAAATTTGTCGCTAGGAGGCTATGAAAAGTCACTAAATCTAGCGACAAAGTCGACAAATATAAACAACGCAAAATGGAAAACACTCACAAACGGTTACCATTATTTAGCTAAAGAGATGTAGCCGTTAAAGATGCTCGAAAAACTAGCATTTAGAAAAAAAAATGCTGCAAACCTTTAACAAACAGTCCTGTCTTAAAAACTGTCTGATTATTAAAAAAATAGCATCTGAGATGCTTTAAAAGTCTACTTAGACTTTTTGTTTACATCTACTACTTATTATTCATTTGTAGTAAGATATTTTTGTTAATGTTTCAATTTCAAACCTAAATATTCTTAAAAATAAAACGTTCTTTAAAACAGCGTGCCTGAATTATTCTATTGTGACGTAAAAATGTATTATTTGTTATTAGTGATATGTTAAAAAGCGACAATAATATCGTTTATTGCAATTAATTTGGGTGCAATATATCGCCCAGCAAAAAAAAATATAACGAGACAAAAAAAAAAAAAAAAAAAAAACACTGGATGTTAATGACTTTTTTTCCGGTTTGTGTTCAAAAGAAGTAAGTACGGAACCCCGGAAGGGATGTAGTGGAGGAGAAAAAAATTGGCTGGGTGAAAAAAAAAATAATGGGTGAAAGAAAAAAAATGGGTGGAAGGAAAATATATATTTCTAAGTTTTTGCGATCTCGGAAAGATGTTTTGCGTTCCCTCGCAAAGATGTTTTGCGTTCCCTCGCAAAGTTTTGCGTTATCTCGCAAAGATGTTTTGCGTTCTCTCGCAAAACTGTTTCTCCACAAACACTTCCTGTTCACTGCACTCACGTAAACCCTCCCGTTTTTGCTGAAATTCTCCCGTATTTTACCATTCTACCCCACTTTCTTTACATTACTGTGCGTATGCTACCTCTGAACCAGTGAATGCATGTATAAGCGCTGACAGACGCGCTTCGTACAATAAACTGATCCCAGATCAGCGTCTGTACACGTCATTTACAGAGGAGCGGGTGTATGTTTAAACAGACAAATGCACTGAATAATATGAAACATCTCCGTCCTGCATGTTTTATTTTAAACAGCTTATTTTCTCTTAAATGAGCACAAACAGTTTCCAAAGTAATGGACTGCTTTCATTATAGATCTGTGCATTCTTACAGAGACACCTCTGTTATCAAACTAAACAAAACATGAGATTCATTTGCTGCTCACTTGTTTGATAACAGAAGTGTCCCTTTAAATGGCGCGTACAGACGCTGATCTGGGTCTTTATTGTACGAAGCGCGTCTGTCAGTCAGCGCTTAAACATGCATTCACTGATTCAGAGGTTGCAAAGTGAAAGGCGACGATCAGCGCACAGTAATGTAAAGAAAGTGGGGTAAAATGGTAAAATATGGGAGAATTTCGGCAAAAACGGGAGGAAGTGAACAGGAAGTGTTTGCGGAGAAACAGTTTTGCGAGAGAACGCAAAACATCTTTGCGAGGGAACGCAAAACATCTTTGCGAGGGAACGCAAAACATCTTTGCGAGATAACGCAAAACTTTGCGAGGGAACGCAAAATATCTTTGCGAGATAACGCAAAACATCTTTGCGAGGGAACGCAAAACTTTGCGAGAGAACGCAAAAACTTAGAAATATATATTTTCCTCCCACCCATTTTTTTGTTTCACCCATTATTTTTTTTTTCACCCAGACCATTTTTTTCTCCTCCACTACGTCCCTTCCGGGGTTCCGTAAGTAAGCAACTCCTAAACATTTAAAATTACTCGAGTGTTTGCAAATATTTCTCTTCCCACTCAGACGACTTTAGAAACCACTTCCAAACCCTACAGTGAATCGTCTTTATTGTGAGTTTGTAAATGCTTTTTCAGGGTTCTCCGATATCTGAAACTCCTTTTACACTGCGTACAAGTGTACGGCTTTTCTCCAGTGTGAAGTCTGATGTGATTCTTTAAGTTTCCTTTAACCCTGAAGCTCTTCTCTCAGTCGGTACAGGTGAACGGCTCTTTTCCGTTGTGGATCCTCATGCGGGTTTTCAGAATGGCTTCTCACCGCTGTGAATAAGATTCGATCTCTACACGCAACTCTTTCAGGACACATGAAAGATCTCCCCGCGACGTGAGATATTACCTGAGCCTTCAGAAGATCAGCGTCTGGAGAACTCATTCCACGCTGACGGCAGATAAAACGTCTCTCTTTAAATGAATCTTCCTGTGGTTGATGAGGTTTGCGTTACTCGCGAAGCTCTTTCCGCATGCGGCGCACACAAACGAACGCTCTCCTGTGTGAACACTCATGTGGACGTTGGCTGATGATTTGTCAATGAAACTCTTCCCGCAGTGAAGGCACTTGTGAGGCTTTTCTCCAGAGTGTCCCCTCATGTGCCGCCTGAAATCTTTTTTCAGCTTGAATCTCTTTCCACACTGCTGGCAGAATAAAGCGCTTTCCTCTGCGTGGAGTTTCGTGTGGTTTCTGAGGTTGGCTTTCTGCGTGAAGCCTTTGCCGCACTGTTTGCAGGTAAAAGAGCTCTCTCCGGTGTGAGTTCTTGTGTGGTTTTTAAGATGTCCTTCTTTAACGAAACTCTTTCCGCAGCGTTGGCAGCTGAAGCCACTGTTGGTATTTTGGGATGTTTTACGGGTGGTCCTCTCATCAGTAGGTGAGCAGCTATTTTGTTCTACCGTTATGAAATCATGATGTTCCTCCAACTGATTTTTCTCCTCTTTTATTTCGTTTGGTTCTTGGATCTCTTCTTTCAAGGGTTTCAGGTCTAAAAGCGGGAAAAAGACAAACCTCAGTTTAATAGAAATACATTACCTGATAAAAGTCTTGTCGTCTATCCAGGTTTTAGGAACAAGTATTAACTTGACTTCTAGTTGATTTTTTGGTCTCAGAAGTGGCTAATATGAAAGGCAAAGGCCTCCAGATTATGCCATCGATCAATCTGCACAGTTAAATTAAATAATTAAATAAATATGAACAAAGAACACTGATCACACACTTGCCAAATCTGTAGAAAGGAAACAATTAATACCAACAGGAGCCTCTGCCTTTTTGTGAAATATATGTGTCCTAATAGTGTTTTTAACAACATGGAACACATATATGACTGTCAATATCTTAAAACATGCGTTTTGGTGTTTCGTGACCCTTTAATATGTACCAAATCGTAACATAATGGTACGTATGAGAAGTAAAGAAAATTAAAAAAATTTTAAACTCATTTTTTGGTGTATATAAATGTTTGAGAACAGGGGTCCGTTCTTCGTACCTCGCTTAAATGATCTAAGATGATTTTGCCGATCCCGGATCTTTTAATCTTGATAACTGATCTCTGGCTAATTTGATTCTTCAAACAAGTTCGCGGATCAGATTAGAATGTCTGGATGAACTGATCTGAGATCGCTGCGTGTGTTGTGAAGAAAAGATCTATCGATCCTCGAAATCATGATCAGCAATGCAACGATTGGCTGACGGCACTGCAGCGTAATGACATCATCTGATTAATATTCAATTATCCATGTGAGCAAAATTACATCATATTAGCAGTAAACGGTTTGTTAAATATGACACGCAAGAACTTTACACATTTGTTGTGAACTGCAGGCTTTACACTTTCATGTGTCAAGAGTATTCATCATGTATTTCAATGCAAATCAATGTATTTAGCTCTACATTTAGAAAAGATTTTCTTTATTATAGTAGCCGTTTTTTAATCGCTGTACGGAATAACTGGATGTTTACAAAAGCATTTTGATATTGGTAAAGGCGTCTGCAACTTTTGTGAAGCACAATCACTGGCATATAAACTATCAAAACATGTTTATGACTGCATAAATGTATTATTGCTTTTAAAAAAAGTCACATATTGTGCATTTCTATTATCATACACAAATTGTACTAAAGCGATCTAAAAATTTCATATCAATAAATTTTCTCTTTGTACTTTCATTTCGAGGGTGCAGATTGCATAAGTTTTGTTAATATAACTTTATTTATTTTATTAATAACTATAACTTTATATATATATATAGTAAATTTTTTTTTTAACTAATTTCCCAAGTGTATATAACTACTACTGTAAGAAAATATAATTCGGTACTTTCTCTATTATCTTTGCTTGAACTGACCCGATTGAAAGAAATATCCATGTAGTCACTCTCCAAATATTCTGTTTTGTAACTGTGTCTTATCTTATTGTAAGTTGTCCCTGTACTAGGCGCCTTGACGTTGCGCCTTGACATTCTTGAGCACTGGATAAAATTGTTCTGCCTAACTGAGCTGAATATTTGCACGTATTCATAACCCATGTAACCCTGAGTATGATGTATAAAAGCTGGGAATACCCCAGTCTTCTTTAGAAGAGAGCAATAAACTGTTGGATTCCCATCTCTCAGTTGTTGTTGCCTTCCTGGAGCTCCAGCTTACTGAGGAAACACACAGACGATCTGCAATTTATCCCAACAACTTGGTGACCCCCGACGTGATGAAGCTGATCAGGTAAGACATGAATTTGGTTTTGACTACCTGATTAGTTTCATCACTGAACTGAGTGTTCAGGAAGCTGGCAAGACATGAATTTGGTTTGACTGCCTGATAAGCTTCATTACTGAACTGAGTAATCCTTGGCTGGGATTTTCCCTGAAAAGCCAAGAAGAGCGCGCTATACAAAAGTAAAACGATCATTCTGTGTGTTTTCTAGTAAGTATTTACTAACATGGGTGGTTCATACCCCAAGCCTGAGATAGGGGAAGGCCCTAAAGATTGGATGTATCGATGTGGGTGGGGATATTACACTAATCCATGGTTAGATAATCTAGCAGGGTGGACTGAGGCACAAGCGATGCGTCCCTACCCTAGAGATGGGTCATTTGACCCCCATGTGCTAAAACGGGCTCACAAATTAATTTATGAAAGTGAAGGAGATCCCGAATGGGACCATGATTATATGAAAAAGGGTTATGAAATCTGGATGAAGATGATGAGTGTGTGGAATGATAAACAAAATATTAACCTACCAAAAGAGGTAAAGAAATTAATTCCGAAGCCTCTTAAAGGATCAGCATCAAAGATTGAGGTAAAAAGAAAGGAGACACCCAAAGTGCCTCCAGCCCCTGTTGTTACTGTTCCCTCAGTTACAGTTACTGTTCCTACTCCTACCCTCTCCTCCCCCATTCCTGATGAGGGGCAAGGAAAGGCACATCAGAGGATGCCTCTGTATCCTGTACAAGAATTAGAGGGGCTTCGCACAGAGAAACCAGACCAAGGGGATAATCAGGCTTTCCTATGGGTCTCAAAGAAAGGGGGACATGCTGAAGTAACCCCTCCCTCCGCAACACAGCTCAAGGATGTCATTTCACTGCTTCCTGATATGAGCAGGCCAGTAGAATTTGTAGAAACTATGATACGTGTCTCTAGAAATGCACAGCTTACAGGAGCTGATTATAAATTTATATTGATGAACAAAATGGGGTCTCAATATGATGAGACAGCCCTCATTGATGCTGTTCCTTGCTTGTGCTCTAAAAATGATGAGGTTAAACTACAACCCCAGCAAATGATACGTAGAGTAAAAATTAAAGAAGGGGATTATGAGGAACAAGAATACACAAAAGATGTACCGTACTTTTACTGGCGGGATGAACAGGGTGCTATAGATATCCTGAAGCGACAGCTTACTGCTTACCTTGTGGACACTCGTTGTGCTCATAGAGACTTGTCACACGTGACCAGCTGTAAGCAGGAAAAGAAAGTTTGTTTCACTGTTTATTTCCACTTTTATTAGTAACTGTACTCCAGATGTTCAGAAGATACTTAAATTTCAATTATCTGATCGATCTCAAATGACTCCAGAACAGCCTTTGCCTGAGGACTCTATGCACGTTTCCTTGTTGTCTACAACCTCTGCTTCGGGGATGCTCCCTGACATTGATTTGGCTATGTTACAAGCATCAGCCACTGACGAGGATAAGTCCTTCTGGGACGCCTTTTCTTCCACGTTTGATGAAAAGATGGGTCTATGGCATGACAAGACAGGTCGCCTATGTCTCCCACATGTGGCACTGTCATTCCTCGTCCACGAATTTCATGGTGTCACTCATCGTGGACGAAGAGGGGTACATGAAACAATGCGATCTTTGTTTTGTGTCCCAAAATTAGAAACCACCATTAATAACATACTTGACAAATGCCTTACATGTGCTCAATATAATGTATCAAAGCCTGTGGCACAGCACCAACATTTACCAAGACCAATTACACCTTTTTCTGAATGGCAAGTAGATTTTACACATATGCCCAAGAGGGGACCGTTTAAGTATCTACTGGTTTGCGTGGATAAATTTTCAAAATGGGTAGAAGCTTTTCCTTTCTCAAGGGAAAATGCAAAGGTGGTAACACAGAAATTGATCTCTGAAATTATACCTAGATATGGGATCCCACAAAGTATCGATTCAGATAAAGGAACACCTTTTACATCAAAGGTAACGCAACAATTGGCAACTGAATTAAATATAAATTGGCGTTTCCACATACCCTATCATCCACAATCATCTGGATTTGTGGAGCGAACTAACAGAACCTTGAAAGGAAAGATAAAGAAGGCCTTAAGACAACACGGTCATAAAGATTGGGTAAAAATTTTACCAATAGTACTAGCAGATTTGAGAATGACACCACAAGCAAATTTGGATTCTTTATCACCATATGAGGTGGTCATGGGAAGACCTTTCCCTATCCCATGGCAAGGGGGAATTATGGGAGTGGGTATTGAGCTTTCTAACCACATATCAGAATTCTCAGCGGCCCTAATTCAGAAACTTAATCAGTATTGGGAAAGGGTAACAAAGAAACACCCTGAAATTCCACTTGAGGCAGCACACCCTTTCCAGATAGGGGACAAGGTGCTAATAAAAGATATAAAACCCCAGAAAGATTTAACTGACCCCAAATACGAACGGCCAGCTGAGGTTCTGGCTGTTACACGCACTGCTGTATTAACTGATCTTTTTCCACAGTGGATCCATGGCACCAGAGTGAAACCATTGAAGTAAATGTCTATGATATGATATTAATAGTTTTTGTTTTGCAGACTACTTCTACTGATAACCCTACTGGGACTGACACAGGCCCACACTGAAGTACACAACTTATTCTGGCAGTATGCTAACTGGACTGCACGACAGACAACCAATGAGTCATGTGTTGTCTGCCAAGAAGTGTTCTCCTCTGCTGTGACTATATCCTTGAAACCTTTGCCTTTTACATATACTAAACTTGCTTTTTGTACAAATGCTTTGGGAGATATTTATGAGTGGCGCCCCACATGTGTTTCTAACAAGAAAACATGGGAGCCTCTTTGCAAATCAACTAGCAGAAAGAATCATTCTGTTGTAATACCTACACCTAGAACTATGGGTTTGAATATTTTGTTGACAAAACCCCAGGGGTTCACTTTTTCTTTTTGCTTTAATGGGACAAATGGACGTAATGTATCCACCTTAAGAGCTAAAGATTGTAATATAGTAATTGGCGAGAGGGATCGATTTTCAGGGGTATATTTACCATGGCGAAAGAATAAAAAATATAGTTCTCTACTAAGTGTTTGTCCACGTTACATCCCAGGCACCTGTGAACTGAACAAACTTAAATGTGCTAATATCACAAATGAGACAGCTGTCACGGCATGTTACAACCTGAACAACACATACTGTCAACGCAGCAATGTAACTTGTGTCCCCACTTGGCCGAGACAGGATGCGGTCCTGGCCGATGACTGGTACTGGTATTGTGGGGGAGAAACCATCTTCAACACTTACCCCACCAATTGGACTGGTCTTTGTACTGTGATCCAATTACAACACATGGTCACTGTCATGCATCTTGCCAGACAATTCGGAAGGGAACGGAGGTCAGTTCCCCAGGACGACGTACCCGACGAACACCGTATGAGATCACACTGGACTAGATTCTGGGAGGCTATGATTCCCAGTTTTGGCGTAGCAGATGCCTTAAAACAGCAAGAGATCATGCATTATAGACTGGCCTCTTTTATAAACAGTACCACGGATGCCATTTCTGGACTAAGAGAGGAGATGAGAGCTCTGAGACTAATGACTATGCAAAACAGACTGGCTCTGGACATGCTCTTAGCGGAAAGGGGCGGGGTCTGCTCCCTGGTCGGAGAGAGCCAATGCTGCACTTACGTTCCCGCGGATGATGAGGATCTTGGACGAGTAGGACAAGCTGTAAAGGCGATGAAAAGGATATCATCACAGGTGTATGAGGATGAGATGAAGGAAAGAAATTTTAATTGGGGATGGGGATTTTTAGAAAGCCTGTTTGGATCATTGGCTCCATATGTCTCAATGGTAGTACCGGTACTTATTATTTTCTTATGTGTATGTATTTTTGGTCCATGTCTTCTGAGATGTTTTATGGAAAGAATGTATAGGATGGTTAATGCCTTAGGTAAAGGGTTATGAACATTTAGCTATGAATGGAACTGAGGGTAACCATTTAACAAATAGAGTTTATGAGAATATGGTATGATCCAGGCTCTTGTAAAAACAGAGCCTGGAAGAGGGGATTGAAAGAAATATCCATGTAGTCACTCTCCAAATATTCTGTTTTGTAACTGTGTCTTATCTTATTGTAAGTTGTCCCTGTAACAGGCGCCTTGACGTTGCGCCTTGACATTCTTGAGCACTGGATAAAATTGTTCTGCCTAACTGAGCTGAATATTTGCACGTATTCATAACCCATGTAACCCTGAGTATGATGTATAAAAGCTGGGAATACCCCAGTCTTCTTTAGAAGAGAGCAATAAACTGTTGGATTCACATCTCTCAGTTGTTGTTGCCTTCCTGGAGCTCCAGCTTACTGAGGAAACACACAGACGATCTGCAATTTATCCCAACACCGATCTAATCCTGTTTATATGAATTGAACCTGCTTCCGATCAGGTTTGAGCTAGCAGAACTGTTGCTATGACAACAACTCTCAGATCAGCTTTGAAGAACGAAACGATCCTGGATCGTGTCAAATCGTCAATATCCAAATCCAGCTAACTGAGTAATCCACGTACGAAGAACGGACCCCAGTACAAACAAGATAAAAAAACAAAAATAAGCAGAGCATAAGCCTTGCAAAGCACACACTTAATTCCTAATTAATTTAATTCATGTAAAATTTGGGTTGTGTGTTACATTATGTTTGATTAAACAACTTCTGAATTACTTTCTCTTAATTTGTGTGTTAACGAATGTTCAAAGTAACCAACCTATTTGTTCCTCAATGTCCTCTTGTTTGAGGCTGAACACTTCAGTAATCCTCAGGTCTTCGCTCTCCTCTTTAATAACCGCCATTTTAAAACAGCATCACAGTCGCTTCATGAGGAGTTTCTCTGAGGGTTTAAGAGGAGAATAGTTTAAAATTCATAATCAGAAATGTATGAATAATATCATAATAATTATATAGAATATTGAATGAAGTTATATGTAAATAGACTCCACTTTATCAAACACATTTCAGACATCCCAAGTTGGGAAAAGTCATTTCCGGGGGATACAGAGTTGATTTGCGGGAGGTAGCGGGATAGTGGATGTTTGAAGAGAGAGAGAGAGAGAGGGGGGGGGGGGGTGCGTTGAGTGAGCGACGTATCTGGCTAGGGGGGCGTGTGCGCACGAAACGTACCCGAAGAGCGGTGGGAGTAGACCTTTTACGCAAAAACCAGAAGTACGTCAACAACGTGTAAACCCAGTTCCGGTATGAGTTTTTTGGCGGAGAAAAGGCAGCTAGAGTGTTTTCGGCGAGCCTGAGTTGTCTTCCGAAGTTAATTAAATAATTAATTAAATACATGCAATTAAAATAGGGGAGAGCGGGGCAGAACCTAACACAGGGCCAGTTGTAACACACTTGTTTTAAATACTTCCACACATGCTAGTATGATAAAACTTCGTGTATTTACTAATGTCACAGCAATAAATAGTTTCATTATTTAAAAAAATATTTTATTTTATTAGTTGAGTTTCGTGAAGAGCTTATATTATTAACATTAATTTGTTCAGGTAGATATGCATAACGGTACACATAGTTGATTAGCGTTAACTAAATACACTATGAACAATCTTAACTGCAGGTGGGATAGTGGTAAAGTTGGTTCTTATTTGCACATTCAGACTTTCCCTTTAACAATATAATTTATTTAAAGTATTATTTGCAAACTCTAAATAGCGAAATCATATTAGCAGCCAATGACTATCAAAGTACAGCATTGTTCACAGTCAAATAACCAGTGTTAATGTTGTTTTCAAGTCATGTTTGCATGGTTATTTCGATCGAATAATTAAAGCAACATGGTAAATAATATAGAGACTTCTAAATGAACGAATGTGTGAATATAAAACCAACTTTACCTCAATGCAGGTGGGTGTGTTACATAGTCGAGATCCATCCTTGCTGCCTTAGCCACCGTGTCGCTATCTTCACAGCATAGCTGTTTAGACTGACGTGTCATATACTGACTCCCTTGTCAAAGGAGCTGTAAAGTTGTTCCAAGGGAATAGGCTCGGGACAACACCACTCTTCAGGCGACGAACGACGCAGCCACCACTGTAATCATCCGGAGCGAAGTGCCGGCTGCAGACATAGGTGCTACCTGTTTTACATTAAAACTATGCCCTTCCTCTCTTCAGATCGCCTGTATCCATTTGGGTTTCAGGTTTGGATCCACAGGAAAAGAATGAAATAAAAGGTAGGGCTGTTTTTGGTTAGAAGACGAACAGCCTGGAACACAGCAGAAACTGCGATTCTTCGACTCTGCCATTGTTCGTATCTGCCGCTATAATAACAGGAAGTTCTAATGCACTACATTGACGTATTTCCGTTCGAAAAATGCGGAAGTGCGTAAAAGGTCTGTTGCGCGCGACATGACATAACATTACCTGAAGAGTGGTGGGGGTGAGTTGCGCGCGACAAACCTGAAGAGCTACGAGGGATGCAGTGGAGAGAGGAGAGTGCGACGTATATTTAAGGACCAGGCAGGAAGCGCGCAATTTCCGGGAGATTATCATGAAGCAAATTGCGCGAATGGCGCGGGGCGAATTGAGCATTTTGCACGTCTGACGCGTTTAATGAGCGTTTCACGCGAATCTCTCGAATTCGAAAATCTGAACTTTAGCGTACATTCGCGCCGCGTTAACCAATCACTATCTTGCTCTTGTGGGGGATTGTGGGATTGAGAACCTGTTGTCGGTATTCCGAGGGAAATCCTCCAGCCTTCACCGACAACAGTTCATCAAACTGGGCTTGGCTCAGTCAGAAGCACCGCTGAAAGCCTCCGTCATCCAGGTTAAGTTTCTGGAGGAGGTTATGAGCTCACAGAGCTGGATGAACCTCTGAAAGGATGTAGTGGACTCAGACACGACCCTAAACGTATTGTCGCTGTTTTTCAGTCTTCATAAAGCACATAAACACTGTTATTTTCTTCATAAAATCCATGTTAGCCATTTAGCTATGAAGCTAGAGTCTTCGGGCAGACAGAAGCCGTGCCCATCACGTGAATCCGCGTCTATTCTGAAGTGAATTTAACACGTGAATGAAGCGAGTAAACTCAAATGTTCACACGGCTATTTACGCGCGAATAGCATCGTTTATCCGCGTGTTCCGCGTCTGGTGTGAACAGTAAGGGTGTCACGATCCTCCAAATCCTCGATTCGATTACATTTTTGATTCTAAAGGCACGATTTGATTCGATTTTCGATTATGAATAATTAATTAATTAATGACCAATTAATTATGTGTAGCCTACCGTTTAAACTACCTGACCTGCATGGTCTTTGTTTTACCCATAAACAAATCATACAGTAAATGAATAAAGGCAAGATACACACATAATTACCAACTGTCAATCACTTTTTCTGCGGGACTCGTGAATAGGCAAAGATCTGTGTCGTTATAATGGCGTCGGTAAAAAAATACGCACAACCAACAGGAACCAGCCAACAGTATCTGAAGTGTTCGCTAAAATGACTAAGTACAAGTGAGTGAAAGATTGAAGCAGTCTACTGATCCTCTGACTGCCTGAACCCGCTGTCTCGAGCCCATGGCTGTGTGTGTATGCGTCTGTGTCTGTGGTCACGTGATGTGTGTTTTCAGAGGTAGAGAGGAAGGAGGGCTGCTCAGAAATGCTACACGCCACTGTGGATGTCAAATCGTTGTTGTTCTAAAATGGCATTTATAAACAAAAACAGTGTAAACAGGGCCTGAGTGTGTACTTTTCGCGAGCGGATTTGCAACGGGGGTGGGCGGAGGATCGCGATGCCGGTGTTGTCTATCGGACGAACCCTAACGCCTGTTTCACACCGCAAGCGTCAGCGGCGCGTGAGCAGAGCGTGAGCAGCGCGTATGTCCAGCAGTAGCAGCACGCAGGCGTTTGCCTTTCACACCAGCTGCGTCTGCAGCGCGCAGTTCTTCGGCAGCTGCTGCAGAGATCAACCTATCTCTGTCTATTCTATCTAGTTACCCATGTCTCTCTATATACAAATACACCTTTTAAACTTTTCATCTGTCCAGCGGCAGAATAACAGCTCGTTAATTCATCCTCGTGCAGATGATGAGACGGACAAAAGTAACCAATGCATGCCATTCTTTTACTTATTTTCGTGTTGTCAGATTCACAGTGCAAACAGCTCCCGGTAGGAATAACTCGAGTGAACATAAAACAAAGCCGATTAAAACTTTCTTCCTCTGCTCAGCTGCACAGAACACAGCGAGCTCACATCATCCAGCATGCGTGTCGAACTACACTACCCACAATACACTTCGCTATGGACTACAAATCCCGTAAATATTCTATTTCCCCTCTCCTACAACACTAGTGTGCAACTTAAGCAAAACTGATACTAAAATTGTTTTACATTTGGTTTTGTAGTTCGGGCCTAAATAAATGTTGCCGTTTTTAATCGTTTTAAGTTCATTTGAATGACTATATGTATACCATTTGACGTTATCAACGTATTTATTGGGTAAAATTGCTACTTTTTACTGTCATTCATTGTGTTTTGGTCATTATCAATCCACTGTCACTTTAATTGAGCGTGAGCAGCGCGTCAAAAATAGACCCAGCGCCGAAACTATCGCTGCACTGCTGCTTCGGCGACGCTCACGCCTCGCACTGACGCGCTGCTGCTGCGTGCGGTATGAAAGCTCTAATCTGTTAACATGGACGCCGAAAACACACGCGCTGCTCACGCTCTGCTCACGCGCCGCTGACGCTTGCGGTGTGAAACAGGCGTAATACGTACATAGCAGAGCTTGCAAAACTGTGTGTTTTTTTTGTCGACAACACGAACGTTGTCAACATAACTCACTGGAAATCCAAAATGCTTACACACCGGCGACTTCGTTGAAAGAGGAGAGGGTTTAAGCTCTGTCGACGGGTCTCCTGCTTCTGCAATTCAACAAGCACTTCAACAAGCCTGTTTTTTCCCGTTTGGCAAGCCAAGCTGACGTGACATGAGGGCGTGGCAGCATCGACGATTCTATTTTTTGATTCGATAATCGAAATTGAGCATAAATTTCGATCGATTTCGATTAAAAATCGAAATCGTGACACCCCTAGAACACAGCATAAAAGTTGTTCTTCTTCTTCGTTTAATGGCAGGTGGCAAACCAGCTTGAGGTGCATTACCGCCACCTACTGGGTTGGAGTGTGAGACTTCAATGAATGGAAGGATTACTACATATTCTCAAAAAAAAAAATAAATAAATAAAAAATAAAAATATATATATATATATATATATATATATATATATATATATATATATATATATTCCTTAAATAATAAATAATAATAATAATATTCATAACAAATAAAAATAAATAAATAAACAAATAATAATTCTTTCCGATTAAAACCTGTAAAACAAACCTGTACTCCTCAAGAATTTTAGCAGATAATCATATACCTTAGTCTCTTTCTGAGCATTTTGAAAAATGTTTGTGATTGAAATGTCAGCCATGTCCAAATCGCTTAGTTTTATTTTAAACTGGTCCCTCTCTCTTCTATATTTTGTACACTTGATTAATACATGTTCTGTGGTTTCGATTTGTCCACAATGTCTGCAGCATTCTGTTTCCCTTTTCCCTGTCTTGAATAGTGAACTGTTTCAATTGGAACGACCTATACGAAGTCTGGATATGACTGTGTCTTCCTATCTGTTCCCATATACTTTCCTTTCTTTCCCCACTTTATTTTCTATATTATACAGATGTCTTCCTTTTGATTCTGACTCCCAGTCCTCTTGCCAAAGATTATTAACTGATATATTTATAATATGCTTTATTTCTGTTTTGGATAGCGGGATCTCAATATCCACCTCATCTTTCCCCAATGCTGTTTTTGCCATCTTATCTACTATTTCATTTCCTTCTACTCCTACATGAGCAGGGATCCATAAAAATTTTACTTTTATTCCTATTTGGTTTATTTTATATATGTTTTGAAATATTTCATTTAACAGATCCTGACGTGTTTCTAAAGGTCCGGTATTTAAACAATGTAGTGCTGAGTATAGCCTGATTTATACTTCTGCGTCAAGTGACCGGCGTAACCCACTGCACAGGCAATTTATACTTCTGCGCGCTGTCTCTGTCAGTCTGCAATAACACTTCCGAAACGCTAGTTGGCAGTGAGGTGTAAATGTTCCTCTTTGTCGAGTTTCTTCGCTACTTTATTGCTTTTCCTGAACACTTCCAGGATGTACAAGTAGCTCAAACTCGCTCATTTTGAGGCAGGAATCGGCGGACGTGCAACAACTTTAACTATGAGGTAAACACAAAACAAAACTTTCCATCCGGAGCTCCTTCACGGGACTCCACACTTGTAAACAATCGCTCACGCCATTCGCGCGGCTCTCGGTCCCGCCCAGACTCGTCAGCGATACCAAGCCGACCAATCACAGAGCTAACGCTACGCGTCGTTGCGACGTGTAGTTACATTTTTTGAGAGGTGCACGTCAGTGACGGCGATGGCCACCGCGAAGGGCTATGCGTCAGCGTCGTAGCATACGCCGGTGTTTGACGCAGAAGTATAAATCAGCCTTAAGCCTGGTTTATACTTCTGCGTCAGGTGACCGGCGTAACGCACGGCGCAGACAACGCGCGTGGCTGTGCATTTATACTTCCGCGCACTGTCTCTGTCGGTCTGCATTAACACTTCCGAAACGCTAGTTGGCAGTGAGGTGTAAATGTTCCTCTGTGTCGAGTTTCTTCGCTGCTTTTTTGCTTTTCCTGAACACTTCCGGGATGTACAAGTGGCTCAAACTCGCTCATTTTGAGGCAGGAACCGGCGGACGTGCAACAACTTTAACTATGAGGTAAACACAAAACAAAACTTTCCATCCGGAGATCCTTCACGGGACTCCACACTTGTAAACAATCGCTCGCGCGGCTCTCAGTCCCGCCCAGACTCGTCAGCGCTACCAAGCCGACCAATCACAGAGCTTACGCTACGCGCCGTTGCGACGTGTAGTTACATTTTTTGAGAGGTGCACGTCAGTGACGGCGATGGCCACGGCGAAGGGCTATGCGTCAGCGCCGTAGCATACGCCGGTGTTTGACGCAGAAGTATAAATCAGCCTTATGAGTCAGAGCACACCACCACTCTTTTTTTCCACCCACTGCATTGCCATTGATATTGCCATTAATTCTGTTGAAAAAACTGATATATGATTACTTAACCTCATTGAAACATTGTGTTTATTGTTAGGAATATATAAAGCTGCTGCTGTATAACCATTGTCTGGATTTTTAGACCCATTTGTATATATCTGTGTATAATTGAAATACTTTTGTTTTAGATATCGTCGTACTAGATTATCTTTAAACAGACTCCTGTTCTTATCATTAATTATACTGTGTATCTGTAAATCAACTTGTGGCACTTGAAACATCCATGGATTTGTATCTGGTATAGTTAATGTAGGTCCTATTTTTATTTGATCCAATCCTAGTTTCCTAGCCTCCAATTCTGCATTCCACCCGAAACTCCTGTTCTTGCTATATTCATGTTCCCAACCCTTTTTAATTACTGCTTTTACTGGATGTGTATCTGCATGCCCTCTTACAGTGCTCCAATAGGCTATTTTCAGCTTAGTGTTCTATACTTTATTGGTTGCTCTGCCGTTTCCACCTGAATCGCTGAAATGGCCGATGTTCAAAATGCTCCACTTCCTATTCTTATTGCTTGTGATTAAATAGCGCTAATTTTTTTGTAACTGAGATTTGGATGCCGAGCAATATACTATACTGCCATAATCTAAAATTGCCCTTATCATAGCACAGTATACTCTTTTTAATGCATGTCCGGTAGCACCCCACTCTACTCCTGCCAAACATCTTAGGATATTTATTCGTTTTTTTGCATTTATCTTGTATTTTCTTTATATCCCTGCTGAAAAATGTCCAGCCAAATCCAGCTAAAACCAGCTTGACCAGCCTGGTTTAAGCTGGATATAGCTGGTTTTGGCTGGACTCCCAGCTTGGCTAGGCTGGTCAAGCTGGTTTTAGCTGGTCATCTCCCAGCCTGACCAGCTAAGACTAGGCTGGAAACCAGCCTGGAAGTGGCCAAAACCCCTCTAAAACCAGCCTGGTCGACCAGCTAAAACCAGCCAACCAGCTTAGGCTGGTTTAAGCTGGATTTTTCAGCAGGGATGGGTTGTAAATGTAAGTTTTGAATCTATCCATACTCCTACGAACCTGATTTATTTACTCTTGCCCATAAAGATTTATGATGATATTTGGGGATTTCCTTTTTTTTTAAGAAACACATCAGTTTGTTTTTTTCTACAGACAATTTAAAGCTCCATTTATTTACCCAATTTTCCACTTCATTAACTGCTTTTTGCATTCTTTTGCAAAGTTTCTTCCCCTTTTCCACAAAGCACCGTCATCTGCATATAAAGAC